>NW_027103359.1:968268-1199928 GCF_902728285.1 Clytia hemisphaerica
AACCTCAATGTTGTCAAACAAGTCATCTCCACCACCACGCATTCAAAGATGGCTCCTATACGTATGTAAGCCTACCGGTATACAATCACCTACCAACCTGGCTGCAACAACGCTGTAGACACCCTATCTCGAAATCCTCTGTCACCAACCGAAGAAGATCGTCGAGAGTATGTCAACATGGTTGTCGACCACGAAACAACAGAGTATGTCAACATGGTTGTCTACCACGCAACACCAAAAGGTGAGTCCCTTGATGAAATCGCCAAAGCAACCAAGGACGACCCTATTCTTGCTCAAGTTATCAAACGCATCCAAACCAACAGTTGGACCAAAAATCTGAAACCGTTTCATCAACTGCGCCACAATCTATCACTCCATGAGGAAATCCTACTGAAGGATCACACCATTGTCATACCATCATCCACGAGGAACGACATCCTTCAACTTGCTCACAAACAACATCTCGGTATCGTTAAAACCAAAAGCCTACTCCGTGAAAAAGTCTGGTGGCCCGGTATCTCAACCGACATTGAGAAGTTCATTTCGTCATGCTACGCATGCCAAATCATTGCACCACCCAAGAAATCCTCAACTCCCATTCAAACAACCGAAATGCCAAAACAACCATTGGTATCAACATCAAAGGTCCATTACCATCTGGCGAAAACCTTCTCGATTACCATTCAAGATACCCAGTAGTACACACCTAAATCAATCAGCCACAACCGCTGAAATCATCAAGAAGATGATCAAAACATTTTCGTTATTTGGCTACCCGCAAAGCATCACCTCAGACAATGGCAGCCAATTCATCTCCACAGAATTCAAACAGTTCCTGAAGAAGCACAACATCGACCATCATGCCGTCACACTATACTGGCCCCAAGCAAATGGCGAAGTTGAACGTTTTAACGCCTCTATCGGAAAGATTCTTCGCTATAGATCAGCAGAACGTAAAGATTGGAGAAAAGAGCTTGACGATTTCCTCCTTACCTATAGCTCAACTCCACACTGCGGAACACAGACATCACCAGCCGATCTACTCTTCAAGCACAAAATGAAGAACGACATCCCAAGTATCACACCCTCATCTACTCAAAATCAAGCAGCCCGAAGCAAAGATCAAGAGTACAAGCTTACAATGAGATCGCAAGACAACAAACGTACCACCAACAAGCATGTCTACAACAAAGGAGACCAAGTTCTAGTAAAAGTCTTCAACCGAACAAACAAGTCTGGACCGTATTTCGAACAAATGCCATACACTGTCACAAGAACACTCCCGTTCAGTGTCGAGCTACAAAACGAAAAGCGCACCATCACACGTCACATCACCCATGTCAAGCCGTACGTTCAGAAATTTGTTGTCCAAAGCGCTCAACCAAGTGAAGTCAAAGTTAGGGAATCGCCCATCACCTCAGTAGCAACTCCGTCATTCACCCTCCTACCTGATCTACAAACAGACTCTGAAACTGAATCTGATTCATCCGATGACTCCGAAGCATCCACTGACCATTATGACCTTGAGGAAGAAGAGGGTAGACCGAGACGGAACATCAAAATCCCAAAACATTTAGAACAATATGAACTTTAACGTGAACTGAATTACTGGTTTGAACCGGATTTGCATTTTTAGCATTTGTTTGACATTGCATATATTTTAGGGGGCTACTTTTCAGTGAGCGTTCATTCTCTTTCATTTTTGTTCAGGGTTTTCTTTGAGTCATTTTTGTCTCCCCTGGTTTACGTGGACACTTAGTTTTTTCATTCTGTATGAGTCCTTAAAAAGCACTTGAGGAGAGATGTCCTGTCCACACTGGTAGCTTGTCTACCATCTTTGTTTTGATCAGTCGGTCGCCGGCAACTTTGTGAATGTTAATATCGGCGCCGTAATTTTATATCGGTGGCTTTTTGACTTACAGCAATAGCACCATGAAAGCCTAATGGCTGACTACTGTTTTCATTCATTTTAATCCAGCTAGTACTTGCCAATCAAGTCAAGTTAGAACATAACAGACGGGTCTGAGTTTTTAGTCATCTATTTTGCGATCTATAAACAGAAATCAGATAAGCTGCTCGTATACTTTTTAAATAAAATCTTACGTTATGTATGAGTATGTATGAGTCAATGTTCTGGAAGTCTTGGTTGAATTTCCACACAACAACCTCATTCTTTTTCAAAAAATGCTTGAATGTTTTGTGAACAAGTTACTTACTTAATTAGTATGTAATATCTTTCAGAATGTTGTTTTGTATCTAAACGATGATAAAAGATAGTACATAAGCTCTGAATAAATGAATATACCTAATAACATTTTGAATTAAAAGGATATAGAATAATCTTTCTTGATAATGAAATTTATTTTCGTAATAAACTTAGCAAATTTTCTGCCATCTTGTTCAATTTTAATTGCATTGTGGGATGCATGATTTAGATTGCATTTTAAATGTGAAATGTGCAATGGAATGAATTATATGTTTCAAATACAATTCAATTTGAAATGTATTTAAATTAAAACTTTGAAACATAAAAAGTGATTTTCAAAAATATATTTCAAATATAATTCAAATTATACAATTCAAAAGCAGTTCATGGATTGCTTTTGAAATGTCATTATGATACACGCTTTTTTTTTATAAGAATACACTTTACAAGAATGTCCATGATGAAAATGGCCTAAAAATTAAGAATATGCTAAGAGGCTAAGAATATCACCATCGTGGAATTTTGCTATTCAAGCAAAGAATGTCATTTTTAGAGCATTTTAAATTATAAATTGCCAATTACCCCCAAGTAATAAGAATGCTGTAAGAATATTTTAGGATGATTTTCCCAAAAAAGTTAAGAATATCCATGATGAAATGGATTTACACCATTCTTATAAAAAAAAAGCGTGTATGCATTTGAATTGCTAATTATATTCTTAGAAATTTATAATTCAAATACAATCCAAAAGCAGTTCATGAGCTGCATAAAAGTATAGATGAGCTGGATAAAACTAATGAACAGATACAATTCTTTTAAGGAAAAAAGCAGATCAACTTTCCTTTAACTTTCTGTTTTTACTTGCCAACTGTATTTTCAATCCTTGAACAGATCATGAATATTTACTTTCTTTGAAGTTATCCGTTCTCATTCATTTACATGCCAGCTAGTTAGATTTCATGCTGGAAACATTCAAAGGTTGTTAAAACAGCTAATCACTTCCGGTTTGTGTAATTTACGATGCGCGATCCAACGATTCACGATGCGCGATGCACGATCCATGCATATATTATGTTAATTATTCTAATTATGCACGAATAAGTTTTCATAATGCTAGCTACAAACATCATATAACAATAACGAAAAAAAATTTAAAAAATAAGGGGAAATAATTTATAATAATCAGAATGATTAAAATAACTTATATCTTCTGTGAAGAAAGAAAAAAATTGATAGCGAGAGAAAGAAAATGTTCGCCGCGTGCCTCACTCGTTTCTAAAATGAAAGAAAAAGCCTTGACGCCATAGAAAGGTTTTGGCGCGAAAAATTTATTAAAACACAAACTCATTTTTGTACTTTCATTATTTTTTTAAGAACAGTGAATAAGGTAAATAAGGAATCATTGGCTACATTATTACTTTTGGCATGTTCTTATAAAAGCCTTTCACAAACTGAATTGCAACTAGTGCTTTTATTTATTTCATCTTTTTCTTTGTTTGATGATCAAGTTAATTCATTTGATCTTTCTCAAAAAAGTTGAGTTTATACACGCGCTCTTCATTAAAAAACGTCTTCCTTACCTTTACCACAACATTGTAAATTTTTGTTTAAAACCCTGTCTCAATCCAATGCATTTGTTTGGTTTAATCGGAGAAACGTTTTTTTTTAAATAAAGAAAGCAAAAAGGTTACAAGATATTCAATTCAAAGCATGGGCAAAAAAGTTGTGATTGTTGTGATTTGATTTGATTGTTGAGGTTAAAATATATACACGCATACTTTACATTGATTTTCCAGAAATACAAAAGAAGGAATTAAAATTATATGATTACTAAAACCTGTAAATGCATAATTAGAATAATTAACATAATATATGCATGGATCGTGCATCGTGCATCGTGAATCGTTGGATCGTGCATCGTAAATTACACAAACCGAATCACTTCACAGACCAGATGACACTTTTCCTGTTTGCGTTGGGACCTTTTCCTATTCATACGACGAAATGTAGAAAATTGAAGGTTTCCGAAAATGGAAATATCTCGAGCAATATGCTCGTTAATTACCACAGGAAAAAAATTTCTATTTCCAAGGTTGTAAATTCAATATTTTAGGAGTGGAAGTTTTGGTTGAAATTGAATCAATTAAATTGAAGGTTGGGAAATTTGAGTTATTACCTCAAGCTGAATTGGAAATCGTAAATTACCCTTAGGTTTTGTAGAATAAACCAATGCCCTTGAAAAATCAAGTAAAAAAAAAACAATGTAGAAATTACAATTTTCCAAGGCTGGTTGGAAAAGATAACTTTTTGGGTGGGACATTTTTATTTTTCCAAACATTTCCATTTACCTGGATTTTTTGAAAATTCCAAGTTTACCTTCTTTGGATTGTGGCCTTTTACAACCTGGATTTTTGAAAATTCCAAGCCATGGAAAGTGCAAAATTTCCATCCTTGGAGAGTGTCCCAAGTTTCCAAGTTGGATTTTCCATTGGGTTTTATCTATTTTCCAACTGAGAAATCTTGAAATTTCTATGATATAAAAGATTTCGGAGCTAAATCAAATCGTGTCATTTAAAGTGACCATTTTCACTCAGATTGTTTCACATCCACCGATTCCTTCAACCGACTCCATCATTCTATGTCTATGAGTTGGTTGATAAAGTATTGTTTGATTCATCAGACATCATGCATGCATTTGGTCTTTTTCGATTCCAACGTTTTTAATAATTACGAAAGCTCTCTCTTTTTACCGAAAATCTTGTTTAAAAAGTAGAGTAGCACGTTTGTTACGTCACAGATTTAAAAAGAAGGGAAATTTTCAAACGTCTATTATTACGTATTGAGAAAAAAACTCTCAATAATATATAGCTCGTTTTGATCGTCTTGTTCTAAAATATCTAAATGTAACAAAAATGTGTGGCAAAAATTTGGGCTGACGTCCCCTTTAATTTCGTCGCTAGCCTTATTATATTGTTTTGACGACTGGGACTTAATTTTGCGGACGACAAGGATGACATCTGCAAAATCTGCGAAATTTAATCCTCACTAAACATTATCCCATTAAAGTATGTGTACGGTGTAATGGTAGAGGTATAGGTAAAGGATTGATTTTTATTAATTTCGATTAGCGAAAGTATTACGATAGCCTTTCGCGGCGGCGGCGGTGTAATGAAAAATTTATAAAACGAAAGTGTTTCATACGGTGGGTGGACTCGCTAAGCTAAGTTAAAATAATAATGTTTGGTAATTTAAAAGTTCATCGTGTAACCACGACCCTTTTTCGCGCATTTTTTGATACTGGGCCTGATATTGTAGAGATTTCCCAATGTAATGGGAGATCCGAACCTTATTTTTTCAAAGTAAATTACACGCTTTTACTATCAGGTGATATAGAACTCAACCCTGGTCCAAGTGTTCAAGGTTCATTTCATCAGGGCAATAGTAAATTTGGTCAGACTGCGGGTTGTTTTTTATGAGGGGTTGAATCTCAAAGCTATGATTAACTCACCAACCTGTTTTAAAAATCCTGATCGGCCAACTTGCATTGACCATATGCTTACAAATAAGCCAAATCATTTTCAGAAAACTGCTTACACTATTACCACTGGAATATCGGACTTTCACAAGATGACTCTAATAATCCTAAATGAAAACTTTAAGAAATTGCCACCGAAAACAATCAGATACCGATCTTACAGGACATTCAACAGTGATACTTTTCGCATGAAACTAGGATCTGATCATCAATAGTGATAACAGTGAATTTGAATCAAAAATAAAATGTATCATAGAAGAACTAGACAAACAAGCTCGTTTTAAATATAAAACGGTTAGAGGTAATAATATGCCTTTTATAAATAGAGATATGAGAAAAGCCATCATGATAAGATCCAAACTCAAGAACCTGTAATATAAGAATAAAACACAAGAAAACAAAACAAAATACAACAGACAAAAAAATTTCTGCTTCTCGCTATTGAGGAGGACTAAGAAAGACTACTTAGCCAACCTCAAAGATTCCAACATAACTGATAACAAAAAGTTTTGGAAAACTGTACAACCATTGTTTTCAAATAAAGGTTCAAACAATGAGTGTTATACCTTAGTGGATAAAGAAAATATCATAAATGACGAGAAACAGATAGCTCAAATATTCAATGACTATTATGGCCAAATAATATCAAAACTAGACTTGCCTGAGCCTCCCTATGTTGCATTTGACGAAACAAATAATCGGGTTGGTCTAAAAAGCAGGGTAGCCAATGGGGTAGCCAATTGGGCTAGGTTATGGGGTACCTCTTTTTGCCTAAACTTTTGAAATCTGAAACCTGTTTTCATGTGGAAATAACTATACAACATCTTGTTAATGATTCCATGTAATAAAATTTAAGATTCCTTTCGAACTTCAGCCACAATAGCCTTTTTTCCAAAGGTACTAAACTTTGTTACTTCTCAAGAGACCTGGCGCCATTTTGTCTTCCTTCTTGGCTTCGTTTGAAAATTTACCCGAATAAAAAATATATACAAAACAGTTTTTAATATTTTAGATTTAGATTTTATTTATGTTTTTAATTGTTATTTCCGTGACAGCTGTAATTCGATGATAATAGCTTTGAAATCGCCTTTGGGCTATATGATGATCTCTAATCTTATCATATCTTAACAATCCTTTGTTATTGAATCTATTGTTTAATTTATATCATGTTTAGATGTTTCAAACAATTAATTCCTTTCAAAATTTTTTAATATGGCAGCTTATAATAATAGATACAAAAAGTCTTTTGAAATAGCTCTATTATAATGAAGCTCTATTTCTTACTCCTCGTGCATTAACACGTGGTAATTTATATCTTTGTTTATCTTTGTAATCATACATGATCAATCTAAGTATCAATCAGATTCGTGCTCCCTGGTCAGTAAAATGTGGTTCTATGCATTCATTTTCGGTATTTCTATTCTGGTCTGTAAAATATTTAGGTACCCCACAACCTAGCCCAATTGGCTACCCCAATTGGCTACCCTGCTTTTTAGACCAACCCCAAATAATCATACTGAAATTTGTATTCAGAAATATAGACAACACCCAAGTGTCACTGAAATCAAGAAAACTGAGTATCTAGATAAATTTTCTTTTATACCAACAACGAAAGAGGAAGTAGGGAAAATCATTAAGGACTTAGTTCAAGGAAAATCACAGCCAAGCTCAGATATTCCAGTGAAAATCATAAAGGAATATTGTGATATGTTTTCCGAGTTTTTATGTTTAGAAATAAATACGTCATTCGAGTCAAACTCTTTCCAAAAGAATTGAAACTTGCCGATATAACACCTGTGTATAAGAGAAAAGGTTCAAAGAATGACAAGAGCAACTTCAGACCGGTGAGTATTCTCCCAGTTCTGTCAAAAATTTATGAAAAAGTCATACATACCCAAGTCTCAACCTACTTTAACAACATTTTGAGCAATAGACAATTTGGATATAGAAAAGGAATGAGTACACAAACTCCACTTTTAGTCATGACTGAAATTTGGAAGAAAGCTACAGATGAAAAGAAAAAGTTTGCAGCGCTACTCATTGACTTATCAAAAGCTTTCGACTGCATCTCGCACAAACTATTGATTGCTAAACTTGAAGCATACGGATTTTCAAGGAGCCTATCTATCAGATAGAACACAAATTGGTGACCATTACAGTACCTGGCATAATGTTAAAGTAGGTGTTCCCCAAGGATCCATTCTAGGGCCGCTACTATTTAACATCTACATGAGAGATTTGTTCTACTTTCTTGAAAATAGAAATGTACTGAATTATGCAGACGATACAACACCTTTTGTGATAGCTGATTCTTGGGAACAGATTGGTGAGGAGCTCTCGAAAGGAGCTGCTATCATCTTTGAATGGATAACCCAAAATCAAATGAAAGGAAATGCAGACAAGTCTGAGTTGATAGCTAACAATACCAGCAAAGAAATTTTCACTACTATACAGAATGAACGCATTTTTAACAGCAACTCAGGCAAGATCCTAGGATTAACTTTTGACAACTGTCTGACTTTTGAGCCACATATTAACACGATTTATAAGAAAGCTAGCCAGAAAATCAGTGCACTTGCGAGGGTAGCACCGTACATGAATCAAAAGAAAAAGCAAAGGCTCATGAATGCCTTCTTTCGAAGTCAATTCAATTATTGTTCGCTTGTCTGGATGTTTCATGTTCGCAGGCTAGATCAAAAAATAAATCACCTCCGCACGAAAGATGTTTGAGGATAGTGTATTCTGATCATACATCTACTTTTGAGCAGCTTTTAGAGAAAGACGGTGCCATCAAATTCCACCATAAAAATCTTCAGTTGTTAGCAATAGAACTTTTCAAATGTAAAAATAACATATCAGATCTAACTAAAGAAATTTTCAAACATGATGAAAATATCCAAGTAAATCGCAAAACGCCTTATTTCAGATCAAGAGAAATAACGCCTTATTTCAGATCAAGAGAAATAAACTCTGTTTTTCACGGTTCAGAGTCACTTTCATTTTTAGGGCCAAAAGTTTGGGAATTAATTCCGGATGAGTATAGAGATATAGTCGATCTTAGTATTTTTAAGGAAAAGATTAAGCAGTGGAGGCCTACATCATGTACCCTGAGTATCAGAGGTTAAGTTTTCAAAGAAAGTAGTAACCTCTGAAGACAAATAATATAAATTTTATCGCGCATGTGTCAATCTAATCACTGTAGAAAAAATCAAAGATGAAGAGCAAATATTACCATATTAATGACTAGCAGATTGTATCAGTATGCAGTTTACTATTTACGAATTCCCCAGAAACCTCCAAGTGTAGTTGAAATGAGTTTATTTCGAAAGAAATCTTTTACATGATCCCCAAATGTATAACAGTAATTACTAAACTTTTAATTATGGAAATGTCACTTTAATTGAATCGAAATAATAGACAGACTTTATGTTATGATTCTCTATCACTGACTCTTTTTACAAAGCATTGATGACTTTTTGTAAGTTGTGTTTTCAACGACGGGAATAAAAATATCGACTATGACGCTCATCCAAGATCTTGGATGGTCGTCATGGTTACCTTTGTCTTCGCTGATTGCGCGATGAATAGAATCTCGATTCGTCGGCACAGCGTAAATATATGATTTTGAGCTGTGCTTTTCACGGTATACATCATGCCCGTGTAGAAACTGCCGGACCTATATTGACGGTGTTGGCTTTTTGTAATCACTTTATAAATTGTAAAGTAGGGTTGACTTTTATTAGCCTTTGTTGTTACCTGTTCGTCAACTTGAAATAAACTATTACATACATACATACATTGATATAGGAGATAGCACTTGTGCACTAAATTTCAACATTTTTGAAGGCTTTTTTGAGACTGGTAATATTGCAGTGAATTTTGTTCAGGAAGAACTCCTAATGCAGCATTCTGGTGCAGTTTTAGTAATAGCTGGAAATTGCCTAGCTGTAATGCACTACAACAAAAATTATTTGGTCCAGTGCGCAGCAAAATGGACCTTTAAAAAGCAACTGATCGAAAAGATTTTGTCTTTGTCGGGGCCTGTGCGCGCAACAAATTAACAAGTCCAGGCTAAACCAACCGCCGATCTAGAATTTTTGCCCCGCCTACCCGCGCGATGTTTGACCTATGTTTTGGATTGAATTGGTAGTAGAGTCAAATTTCCCGGTTAGATTAAAGAGTTGTTTCAGGTAGGGTCAGGTAGGGTTAGGGCTAGGGTTGAGAATGAGAGTTAACCCCTGGTTATGGTTTAGCCCCCGGGTAGAGTTTGGAGTAAATACCATGTTCATAACCAACTTTGAAGTCCTTAATCCAGTTATGACTCGATGGCCGAGTGGTTAAGGCGCTGGCGTTCTAATCATAGGTGCTTTGTATGTAGTGGGTTCGAATCCCATCAGCGGCAAAAATTTCGAAATTTCAGGAAATGCATCAAAAACTTTCAAAACTTAGCATTACAAAGAAAACGTCAAAGAATTGAAGCTCAGAGTTGAGGATGGGAAGGAAATTTTTTTTGCGTCACTTAAGGAGCCCAGTACGAACGACATTCGGTTATTCTTTGCCACGGAAAGTCACGTGACATCTTTTCAACCAATAAAATTTAATAATTTTGAGGGCAAAACAAACACTATGGTTTAACTCACTAAAAGATTATGTTTACTGAAAACACATAATTAATCTTTAGTAAATGTTCTGTTGTACCCCAGTTCTGACGTCATGCCGTGGCGAAGAATTGCCACGTCAGCTGGACCTTCACGCCGCTCCGGCTTCTTGTTTCTTTTTTATCCACATAGTAGAGATTCTTATGGTCATCAAGTTGAAGGAGGCATTGGAACTTCAGTTCTTTTAAAATTTGACAGTATACAAGAAATTAAGCGATATATAAGGTCAGAATATAATAATACCAATCTTTTTAACATCATTTATCTAAAAACTGATTTTCACAATGAGAAAGATATAAAAGGTACAAACAAAAGTCTCACACAGACAAATAAATGCTTCTGTTAAAATGTATCGTGAAAATGTGAAAGGTACTGAAAAGCATGAAAAAGAAAAAGAATCAAAACGCATACGACGAGAATTGAATAATGGATCAGAAAAACTTGAAAACGAAAAAGCATCAAAACGCATGCGACGAGAACTGAATAAGGGATCAGAAAAACATGAAAATGAAAGATCATCAAAACGCATTCAACGAAAACTGAATAAAAGATCAGAAAAACATGAAAGTGAAAAAGCATCAAAACGCATGTGTCGAGAACTGAATAAAGGATAAAAAAACATGAAAATGAAAAATAAAGAAAGAGAAAAGTTTACAAAGCTAACAAGAAACTTAATGTAGGAAAAAGGGTTGAGAACTTCAGACAGAAAAACCAAGAGGGTCCTTCTTACATTTGTGTAATGTGTAACCGCAGCATGTTTAAAAAATCTGTGATAGGTTTTGATGAGCAAAAGTACTCATTAATTAACTTTGAAGAAATAGAAAATTTAAATCCTGTAACTTCCTTTGATGGTAACTTCTATGTATGTACAACCTGTCATAGAAAATTAATCGGCAGGTACAAAATGCATAAAACATAATGCATATTGCATAATGCATAATAGTATTGTGTAATTTACAGAACGATTTTATATTTTCTAAAACTCTCCTTTGCAGAGGCAAAAACCGCGAAAACCTCTTTAGAAGAGTTTTTTGTAACATTCCAATTAGAGGGATTTCCCCAGACATAATATTTACTTTTCGAATCCGAAAGAAAGAGAAAATATTCGAATCATAACAACATAAAGGGTTTTCCCTCAGCATAAGTAATAAGAAAATGCAACAGATCAGAAAGTTTTCCCCTTCTTTCTTTCTCAAAAAGGTATATAAATACACAAACATTCGAATGTAAAAAGATTGGAAGTCTATTTTCTTTGATCTAGTTTTCGCACTAAAGCTCTTTTAGTGAGAGGACTGATACGCTTGGCGCCCAAAGGTAAATTTACTGACCCAAAGTAGACCCCGCCTAATTCTCCACCCAGTTTCACTAATACGCTTCGCACCCAAAACGCGTTAGAACCTAGACCCTTCACTGATACGCTTCGCACCCAAAACGAGTTAGTACCTAGACCCTTCGCTGATACGCTTCGCACCCAAAACATCTTAGAACCACACCCTTCCACTGATACGCTTCGCACCCAAAACGCGTTAGAACACACACTTCCACTGATTACGCTTCGCACCCAAAACGCGCTAGAACCACACCCTTCCACTGATACGCTTCGCACCCAAAACGCGTTAGAACCTAGACCCTTCACTAATACGCTTCGCAACCAAAACGCGTTAGAACCTAGACCCTTCACTGATACGCTTCGCACCCAAAACACCTTAGAACCACACCCTTCCACTGATACGCTTCGCACCCAAAACGCGTTAGTACCTAGACCTTTCACTGATACGCTTCGCACCCAAAACATCTTAGAACCACACCCTTCCACTGATACGCTTCGCACCCAAAACACGTTAGAACCTAGACCCTTGACTGATACGCTTCGCACCCAAAACACCTTAGAACCACACCCTTCCACTGATACGCTTTGCACCCAAAACACCTTAGAACCACACCCTTCCACTGATACGCTTCGCACCCAAAACGCGTTAGAACCACACCCTTCCACTGATACGCTTCCCACCCAAAACGTGTTGGAGCCTAGACCCTTCACTGATACGCCTCGCACCCAAAACTCGTTAGAACCACACCCTTCCACTGATACGCTTCCCACCCAAAACGTGTTAGAGCCTAGACCCTTCACTGATACGCCTCGCACCCAAAACGCGTTAGAACCACACCCTTCCACTGAGTGCATCACCTAGCGAGGGAAAAGAAATGTTTTCGATGTGAAGGTTCTAATCATTTCTCTAAAAATTCAGTGTGTAAAGGACCATCAAATAAAACCTGGAATAGGGATAGTAATAATACAGACTTTATATTCAAGGGGAGGAAAGCGAGATAGGAGCTTTTTTCTTGGGGGAAGTGACAAGATCAACGAACAGCAATCAGAACAGATATCAAGTTGCAATGAAGATACAGAAGACAAATTCTAAAATCAGAGTAAATAGAGTTACTTTGATCAAAATCAAAATGAAGATCGACACTGCCGCAGAGTTTCAGTTATTGGAAAAAAAAACATTTTTCTTTATTTGGAATCCTGCTGAGAAATTTGAGTAAATTTGATCGAAAGTTAGTTGGACCTGATAAGCATAGATTTAAATGACACGGGTGTTTCGTTACGAGCCTGAATTGGGAAAAAATCAATGTTTGAAGTGATATATGTCTGTGACCAAGTACCCACTCCACTACTGGGACAACCAGGAATTGAAGCTATGGAGCTTGTTACAATCATATCAGGAATCAACTTGGTGGAAGACCAAAAGTAGAACAAAAATAAATTTATAAACAGTGAGAATGACTTTGTAAAATATTTTGGGGGTCTAGGGCAAGTGAAAGGAGGGCTATTTCACATTTATGTCGACGAATCAGCCACATCATTCCACATTATCTGCACCGAGAAAAGTTCAAAGTCCGTTACTGGAACCATTGCGAATGGAGATTGATCGCATGCTGCAGATGGGAGTTATCGAAAAAGTAGAACAACCAACAGACTGGTGTCATCCAATAGAAGAAAAAATCATGATCTGATATTCCGATGGCGTATTGGCGGCCGCCCACGCTAAAGCTCTAAAGGAGCGGGCCAAGCAATATACCATCGGAGAGAAATAGTAGTTGTCCATTGATGTGCCGACATAAGTTTAGCCCTCATTTTCGGGGCCGTGCTGAATGCTCAAAAATTGTTTTTTTGAGATCTGGCGCCTCAAAAAGACCGTCAAATCACTGTCGTTAGTTACCACGTCATGAGTATGTCGGCAAAAATTACAAACAACATGGCTGATGTAATTTTCAAAAAATGTGTGCTGTATGGTTGTTTTTGGTTTCTTTTGATGGATTTTTTGTAGTTTAACTGTACTTATCACTCCCTGAATATTAGTTTTAGTATCCAGTGTAATTTCTGTATGTGCACCAACCCAAAAAATTTGTTTCTACCACAGAAAAGTTGATAATCATAACTTTTGTTTTTGTTTGTTTTGATGGCTGATTTTTTCTGCACTTTCTCAAATTTTATACCATTCAAAGACCAAGGAAACTAAAGCAGGTATGTTCCTATGGGCTTAGGCTTTTATCAGTAACTTTCATGTTGTTATCTATCTTAGACCGTCCTCCAAATATAACTGTTGTCCACCGGCCGACAACCGACAAAGTCCGACAAACCAACTTCAGTGTTCCAGAACTGAAGTTTTTTGGATAAAATCTTTATCAAACTTCACAAAAGTGTTCATTGAGGGTTAGTATTCATTTTCTATAGCTTTAGTTTTTCTTTTAGTGTTATTAGATGATGATTATGACTTTTCTCTTCTTTCAGGCTTTTTTGTGTACAATGTTATTTCTATTTTGTTTTTGCTTCTGTGATCAGTTTAAAGAAGGAAAAATACCTATTTGAGTATTTCTACATGACCTCCTTGTGAAAAGAATGATAATATTTTGCATGATTCCTTCTCCAAAAAGTTTTGTATTTGAATTTATTTCGTGAAACCTTTTGAAGTTTTTTCTGACCCAAATTTTGTCGGCCATGACACCTTCCCTGTCCAAATTGCACTCGGGCCCATTTTTCTAAAAAATTACGCGGCAAGGCGAAATTCCGTAATGTATTTCTTCCAGATGTTGAAAATTTTCCCGACCTTCAGAGCTTTAGCGTGTCGGAAGAAAATTTCTACATCGGGTGCCAGATAACCTTGATAGTAGATTGAAAAAACTTTCAGGACGAATGAAGGACAACAGAGTTACTTTAAATGCTGACAAATGTGAATTTAGCAAAGACAGAGTAGAGTTTTTGGAATTTGCTATATTATCAGAAGGAGAAAAGCCACTAAACGAACGTGTAAAATCAATAAGCCTTAGACGCTTCCTAGGAATGGCACAACAACTATCTCGTTTTTGTCCAAAATTGTCTAAATCAGCTGAACCACTTCGAAGATTGCTTAGTGTGAAGAATGACTTTCTATGGACGGAAAATCACACAAAAACTTTTAACGAGGTTAAAAAGTGTTATCGTCCCCGAAAACCCTGGCTCTATATGATCCGACTAAAGATAATGAAATAAGGACATATGGGAATCTACTCAACGGAATAAGTGTAATACTATACCAGAAACATAAAGACGATTGGAAGCCTGTTGATTGTGCTTCAAGAGTCCTATCCAGAAGTAAGAAAAACTACTGTCCCATAGAGTTAGAGATATTAGTTGCTACGTGGGGAATGACGAGAATAAACTTATATTTACAATTTATTTATTTACAGTAATAATTTCCCAGGTCTATCGACATCTATGAAACAATCATGCTTAATATTTTACAATTTATGGAGATCTTTTTCCCATTCTGTGAGCAATTTTTCTTTGAAGTTGGCGACAGATGTTGCAGCTACAACATCAGCTCCAAGACCATTCCATATGTCAATACTTCTGTAGAACAACGAATTTGTTTGATACCCTCTGACACCATCATTTGCAAAGTTTCTTTGTAGTTCGTAATCGTGCCGACGTTTTGGGCGTTCGCGAAGGGCAAACTTTTGACAGGCCGATGATTTATCATAAACGTGAAGATGTTTATATACTTCAACCATATCGCCAATTTTACGTCTGATTTTCAGTGTCGGAAGGTTAATCTTACGGAGACGGTATTCCTAAGATTTGTTCTTGTACCCGCTAACCAGTCTCGTGGCCCTTCGCTGAACACTCTCGATGGCATCGATGTGTTTGATGAGTCGTGGAGACCAAACGGCTTCAGCGTACTCAAGATGAGGTCAGACAAACGCTATAAAAAGAGTGCGGAGTATTTCTGGTGAAAGAAAGTCAAAACTTCTGCTGATCAGACCAACGATTGAGTTAGTTTTCTTGATTTTACCAAAGATGTGTTCTTCAAAATTCAGTTCCCCGACGATAATCACTCCGTGATCTTTTTCTTGATCCACGTGTATCTATGTTGTATTGATGGGCATGTTTGATGTTACAAAATTTTCCCAGTGTTAGCACGTGGCATTTATCTGGGTGGAATCTGAGTAGCCAGTCCTTTGACCATCTTTCCATATTCAGCACTAATTATCTCCTCAACAAGCTTTGTGTCGTCTGCAAAGAGGTACATATCAGAGCTTGTAACCTCAGGTAGATCGTTGATATATAACACAAAAAGTAATAGACCAAGAACACTTCCCTGTGGGACACCGCTGAGTACTTTACCTTCCTTGGATAGTTTACCATTTACCTTGACATACTGATAACGATCCGACAGAAAGGATTTGATCCAGTCTAACGTGTATCCTTTGATACCGTATGCGTCGAGTTTCTTGATAATGATGAGTAATCTGCGGTGTGGAACTGTATCGAAGGCCTTGGCAAAGTCGAAATAGATATCCTACGAAATAGATAACATTCTAACGTCCTACAAGGACTACAACATTTCAATTTAGAAAGCGACCATAAGCCCCTCATTTCTATTTTTAACACTAAACTTATTTCTGAACTATCACCCAGGATTCAAAGAATGAGAATGTTAAAATTTAATTTTACAGCATCATACGTACTAGGCAAAAACCTTTATAGATGCAGATGCGTTCTCGCGAACACCATGCTCAAAACTATCAGAAAGTGATATTATTCATGAACAAGAAATTAACATTCACGTGAAAAACGTTATGACTACCTTACCAGCCTCCAACGAAATGCTTACTACAATTTCCAAAGAAACTAAAGCAGAAAAACTATTAGAAGAAGTTCAATATCACATTCATAATGGCTGCCTAATAAATCGCAACCAGTATTCACCATACTGAGAGCATAGAACTAATTTGACAATATTGAACAATTTGTTGATGTTAAGAGATAGAATAGTTATACCGAAAAAAAATGCAATTTCTGGAACTGGAAATTCTGACTAGAATACACGCTGGACACAAAGGAATAGAAAGGTGCGAGCAAAAACGACGATCAAAACAGAGTGTTTTTTGGCCCGGCACGGTTAGGGACGTTGAATCAATCGTGAAACAATGTAGAACTTGTGCAAGATTACTGTCATCAAAGCCGAAGAGTCCATCATTGCATCAAGGCATTCCGGATATTGTCTGTATACAAACCCAATATCTACGGCTAATTTCAAAATTCATTGCCGTAGAGGGTCTGTTGTCATTGTCTTTTCTGTTTTGAGATTTTTCAAACCAACCGCTACGATGGTGTGCTGTTGGAGTTTGGCGAGAAATCGGAGGCGATAAGACAAAATGGCCGTCAGAGTTGTCAGAAACTATAGAAGTTTGTCGAAAAAAAGTGTTTTCATAACAAAACTGACTTCTTTATTTTTTAATAATTGGAATAAAAGAGAGCTCTAAATGAAGACATTCTATTGCAAAATAACTCTTTTTGCACAAATCGAATGTTTTTTGTTTACATTTTGGATCTTTGAGTTCACGAACATGAGAGAGAAGTTGTTTGATTTGAATCTTATTTATAAAGTGGTTTTAACTTCAGTTCTTTGCAAAAGAATATACTCAGAGTATCTCTCCATGTTTTTATGTTCAAATTCAGTATTACTTTTACGGCATTCGATCTATGTAGAGTGGCTATAGTTTGTTTTGTTGGCATAACTTTTGTAATTAAAATGTTTGTATTTTTCTTTGGCTGACTACATGGAAAAAAAGGGTAATTGGAAAATAATTTTCTGTTAGATAATTTTGAATATGTCTTCGTTACTTTTCAGCTTTTAGTTTGGCTCAAAAACATTAAAAAAGCAGCCAAAACATGCTTAGAAAGTGACCCTCAATGGACCCCATCCCTTTGTTTACAATTGTCGTACTTTGGCGGCCATTTTATTTCAAAATTGTACTTCATCGCAGAGGTCTCCGTACGGAAAAACTTTTATCAAACAGACAATGCGCACAGAGTGAACAACGCTACGATAATCGTGAGATACACTCTGGTACAGAGTAGTACAGCTGAGAAGAAGCTTTTTGACGAGAGGATTCCAAGAAGTGCTGTGCCAAAAACTCAAAATAATCCTAATTCGAGATATCGGCAATTCGTCCAAAAACACGATCGTTCACGAACACGTTAAAACAGACGGCTTCAATAACGTCGTTAACGAAAAACGCCGATGATTTCATTTATGTTAATGCGATTCACGCAAAATTTCGACTGGTGATGCAGATAACCATTCTAACATTCTAACGGTGTTTTTCGATGACGTTATTGAAACCATTATTTTGACGTGTTTTTTTGACGGATTTTTGCCACCGCAGGGAGCCTAAAGCGACCAAGGATGGCATCCATAGCTTCACGTATAAGGAAGTTGGGCAAACATCTCATAATTTTGCGCGCGTTTTTCAGTCTTTTAGTTCCGCTTAAACGGTGTCCCGGTAGCATTCTTATCTTGATGGTCTCTCGTTTTATCATCATCAAAAAGAATTTTCCTGAGCTAATTGATCTGATTACCAAGTTTGAAAGCTCAGTTTGTCTTTTTTTTACCCCTAATGAATCTAGGAAAATCTCTTTTTTAGGAAATTCCCTTTTTTATACCACAAGTAGTTACTAAGCGCTCCACGTAGGTTAAAACAATCACAAAGTATTTGAGTAGTTATGCTACCATGGACTTATTATAGAGACTCTTGATAAACATGGAATGAAATGGTGGAGAGGCAAGTATTGTCTTTCTCTTGTTTCAGAAAACAATCGATGTCCTGAATTTGTCGGCAAAGGATAAATGTCATGGCGGCTCGAAGGACTCTGATTTTAAAAACTGATTAATACTCTTATTTCTAAAATGTTCTTTAACTTTTTCTATTCGTACTTTTTTTGGCAAAAAGTTTGAAAATAAATGTGAGAATACCAAGCGGATACATTTATGAAATCTGATGTGAGAAAAAAATCATAGGACGAGTAAAATCAAATCAAATGCTTATAATGACACGAAATGTTAAATTGGGAATAACTTTCTGAGAAGAGCTGAGATTGACATACATTAGGCGTGAGTCTGATAGCTCCACTGTGGTATGAAAATATTTTGGTGGCACGGGGGATTTTTTTAGGTTGAAGTTTAAAAAATTCTGGTGTCAATATCCAATTTCTTAGAAATAGCATGTTTTTACATCTTTCTCGCATTTTAAAACGTCATAACGACGTATAATTAGTGATTAATTAGATGAGTTTGAGGGTTGAAGGAGGGTGAACAATAATGTCATTACTGCGAACAAGGCTTGAACATGAGATACCAGTAAAAATCAGTCAGTTGTTAATCCAGGGTCTATAATAATTGTGTGGCTCTAAGGTGTTTTGGGTGCGAAGCGTATCAGTGGAGGGGTGTGGTTCTAAGGTGTTTTGGGTGCGAAGCTATGAAGTTAGATCACCGCCAAAATTCGATCCTTTAGGTCGTCCCGTCGTACTAGAAGTAGTCCCGTCGCAATTTTCGGTAGTCGAACCATACCAAGTTTCTAGTGGTTCCTATCAGAAGTTAACTCGTCGGAACTTGGTACATGTTCCAATCATGTACGTTTAACTGTTTTCATAAGTGTTAATGTCATCCATCAGGTATATTATGGAGATAAAAATATAAATATAAATTCACATTGCACACCACACGAACATAACATTATCTCCACAATATTTTGATTTTTGATACACGAAACAATAAAGTTTTTTTTCGGAATAGCCTAGAGTCCAACTCTTTGGGATGAGTCGACTGCCGAAATTTGCGACGATTCAACTTCTGAGGCAACGACTCGACTTAAAATTTGGAATGTTTCGACTTCCAAAAGATTCCGACTTGCGAGCTTCTAATTAGACCTGCGGACTTCTAGTGCGACGGGACAACTTCTAGTACGACGGGACGACTTGAAGGATCGAATTTTGGCGGCGATCTAACTTCATACGAAGCGTATCAGTGAATGGTCTAGGTTCTAACGCGTTTTGGGTGCAAAGCGTATAAGTGGAAGGGTGTGGTTCTAACGCATTTTGGGTGCGAAGCGTATCAGTGGAAGGGTCTAGGTTCTAACGCGTTTTGGGTGCGAAGCGTATCAGTGGAAGGGTGTGGTTCTAACGCATTTTGGGTGCGAAAAGTATCAGTGGAAGGGTCTAGGTTCTAACGCATTTTGGGTGCGAAAAGTATCAGTGGAAGGGTCTAGGTTCTAACGCATTTTGGGTGCGAAGCGTATCAGTGGAAGGGTCTAGGTTCTAACGCGTTTTGGGTGCGAAGCGTATCAGTAAAAGGGTGTGGTTCTAACGCGTTTTGGGTGCGAAGCGTATCAGTGAAGGGCCTAGGTTCTAACGCGTTTTGGGTGCGAAGCGTATCAGTGGAAGGGTGTGGTTCTAACCCGTTTTGGGTGCGAAGCGTATCAGTGAAGGGTCTAGGTTCTAACGCGTTTTGGGTGCGAAGCGTATCAGTGGAAGGGTCTAGGTTCTAACGCGTTTTGGGTGCGAAGCGTATCAGTGAAGGGTCTAGGTTCTAACGCGTTTTGGGTGCGAAGCGTATCAGTGGAAGGGTGTGGTTCTAAGATGTTTTGGGTGCGAAGCGTATCAGTGAAGGGTCTAGGTTCTAACGCGTTTTGGGTGCGAAGCGTATCAGTGGAAGGGTGTGGTTCTAACGCGTTTTGGGTGCGAAGCGTATCAGTGGAAGGGTGTGGTTCTAAGATGTTTTGGGTGCGAAGCGTATCAGTGAAGGGTCTAGGCTCTAACGCGTTTTGGGTGCGAAGCGTATTAGTGAAACTGGGTGGAGAATTAGGCGGGGTCTACTTTGGGTCAGTAAATTTACCTTTGGGCGCCAAGCGTATCAGTCACTCTCACTGATAGGCTTGGTGCCCATGGGCCCTGTAATGTCAACCTGATCCTTGTTTGTTCAAAAAGATCTCTGAGAAAACCCAGAATAAAGATCTTGCTATAAAATTTACGTTTTCGAGTTAGAAAAGTAATATACGGAGGAGATATTTTCGTGTTTTTTCTGCACTATACTACGTTCTGTAAAATACAACTATGAAAACCAAAATGGCGACCAGCATTTTCAGTGGATCATGGATTTTCTTCATCATCCAAAATTCAAATTTACAGCTTTCTACCCTTTATTTTCTGGTAGAAAATGGTATATTTGTTTTGTTGAAAGTATTATCTTTCAAATTCTCCTTATCATAGCCTCTAAAAATGACATTTTTCAAATATTATGCATTATGCATTATGCAATATGCATTATGTTTTATGCATTTTGAACCTGCCGGAAAATTAACGAAGGGAGAAATCCCATGCCAGTCTGTTACTAACAAGCTTCAAATTTTTGATCTCCCAGATGATCTAAATGATATACGAAAACTGGAAAGAATTTTAGAGGCTCAAAGAATTTCATTTTCTGAAGTCATGATAATGCGCAAAGGAGAATTCCCTAAATTACAAGGTGCAATATGCAATGTTCCCATTGAAACACCAGATGTATGTAAAGTACTTCCTAGAGGAAGTGATAGTAGTGGTGTAATAAATGTTGAATTAAAAAGAAAAATATCCTACAAAAACCCTGTTATTTCGCAACAAGTAAGACGACAAAAAGTTTTTGAAACTTTGGACTTTTTAGTGAATAATAATTCTTTGTATCATGATATAGATATTGATATGTCAATAATTGACCAAATGAATAATGATGAATATGTTGAAAGGGTTTTATCAAATAATGATTCCATATCAAACGCTTCTTCCAGATTTGTTGACGATACAACAGTGACTTTAATCAAGCCTTTTGAGAGCAATTAGAAAATGAATTTGATTCTGATGATCCACTCAGTGCGTATCGGACACCAACATGTGAAACAGTCATTGTATCAGAAGTGCCAAACATTATTTTAGATGATGAAAATGCAATATTCAGATTACATTTTTTTTGCTCACAAAACTTTACTACAGCTTAACCTTAGAAGTAAGATCAATATTGGAATATTGCAATGAGAATTTCAAATTTCAACTTGACTGCGGGATTATTAGCAAATAATTTTAATGATACAATTCAAAATTGCGTAGCATCTGATAATGCATACGAGTTTATGAGTACTATTAAAGGAACCCCTGCATACTGGCAACATATGTTATCTGATGTTCTTGCAATGGTTAAACAACTTGGTGTCCCGACATACTTTATGACTCTCTCTTGTGCCGATTTACGGTGGGAGGAATTTGTTAGTATTATCAGACAATTAAGCGGGGATGCTGATACTGATCATGAACTTCTTGATTACCAATCTAGATGTGCCCTACTTAAAAGGAATCCTGTTGTGCTTGTGCGTCAAT
Source organism: Clytia hemisphaerica (assembly GCF_902728285.1). NCBI lineage: Eukaryota > Metazoa > Cnidaria > Hydrozoa > Leptothecata > Clytiidae > Clytia > Clytia hemisphaerica. The sequence goes on from NW_027103359.1 coordinate 990,399, forward strand.
ATCAATATAGAAAAGAGTTGTTTTTCAAAGAGATTATAATGGACGGCCAACTTGGAAAAATTACATACTATGCCCTCAGAGTAGAATTTACTTTCAGGGGTAGCCCACATGGGCATTGTTTGCTTTGGGCTAAAGATGTCCCAAAACTTGAAAACGGAAAAGAAAAGTATATTGAACACATAGATAGTGTTATTTCTGCTAATGTTCCTGATAGGGAAGAAAGTCCTGAGTTATGGAATTTAGTCACTAAATATCAAATACACTCCCATTCTAGAACATGTACTTAGTAAATATCGCAAAAATGAATGTCGGTTTAAATTTGGAAAACTTTTCCGACGGGTACATAATGCATAAAACATAATGCATATTGCATACTGCATAATAGTATTGTGTAATTTACAGAAAGATTTTTTATTTTCTAAAACTTTCCTTTGTAGAGGCTAAAACCCCGAAAACCTCTTTAGAAGAGTTTCTTAAGTAAACATTTCAATCAGAGGGATTTCCCCGGACAAGATATTTACTTTTCGAATCCGAACGAATAAGAAAACATTCGAATCATTAACAACAAAGGGTTTTCCGTCAGCATAAATAATAAGAAGATGCAACAGATCAGATTGATCAGAAAGGTTTCCCCCTTCTTCTTTCTCAAACAAAGGTAAACACATAAACATTCGAATGTAAAAAGATTCGAAGTTTATTTTCTTTGATCTAGCTTTTGCATGAAGCTCTTTAATTTATATTGACTTATCTAACAAAAAGCATTCACATGGTTAATTATTTGTAAGAGGGAAAACCCGTTCAATTTATTAGCAATTGTTCGAAAAGATCTCTGAGAAAACCCAAAATAAAGATCTTGCAATAAAATCTACGTTTTCGAGTAAGAAAAGGAATATACGGAGGAGATATTTTAGTGTTTTTTCTACACTATACTACGTTCTGTAAAATACAACTATGAAAATCAAAATGGCAACAAGCATTTTCAGTGGATCATGGATTTTCTTCATCATCCAAAGTTCAAATTTACAGCTTTCTACCTTTTATTTTCTGGTAGAAAATGGTATATTTGTTTTGTTGAAAGTATTATCTTTCAGATTCTCCTTATTATAGCCTCTAAAATTGACATTTTTCAAATATTATGCATTATGCATTATGCAATATGCATTATGTTTTATGCATTTTGTACCCGTCGAAAACTTTTCTGCAAGCGTACTATTTTGTCTGAACCGCTTCCTGAAGGGTTACCTGAAACTGAAAAACATGATATTTTGCTTGCTAGAAATAATGTGATCCAAACTGTTCAAGAATTTATAGATACAAATTTGCATCCTAAAAAGAGAAACATTTTGGATCCTGATAAGCCTGAGTATATTGAAATTGGCTCTATTGATACAATTTTGTCTTCTTTAGAGTTAAATTATGAAACATATGAATATTACTATATATACGAATATTTACTCAATCTCACCAGACAAAGATCAGCATTTGTTTCTAAAGCGTGACCCATATTCTTGTTATGTCAACAATTATTTTGCAGAGGGCCTCCTAGCATGGGAGGCCAACATCGATATCCAACCAGTGTTTAATGCATACAAGGCAGTTAGTTACATACATGTGTGCCTATTTTTCAAAAAGTGAAGATAAGTGTTCAACTGCAATTCAAGAAGCATTGAAGCAGGCTAAAGATTCAAATGACAGTCAGTTTGAGAAAATGTCTAAAATTGCCAAAGTTTACAACTCTAATAGAGAATGCTCAATTCAGGAAGCAGTTTACTTAACAATGCCTGAACTGTGGCTTAGAAAATACTTTCCTGCTATTTCGTTCGTTAACACTAACTTACCTGATCAAAGGTACAGAATTTTCAAATCAAAAGAAGAAATTGAGGAATTGCCTGAGGATTCTGATGATCTTTTCAAACGAAATATGTTAAACAGATATATTGACCGCCCAAACACAGGGCAATTTAATACTATGTGTTATGCCACATTCTGTGCAAACTATACATTAGACACAAGAAAAAATACAGATGATGAAAATGATTGGCAGCCTACTGTACTAGATGATGCAACAAGTGCAGTGAATCATCAAGAACCCCAAACACTTCCAAAATCAGCCAAATTAATCAACAGTAAGGAGAAACTTAAGCTTCGTAAGGTTCCAAAAGTTTTGAGGTACTACACTACTAACAAAAACAAACACCCAGAAAGATTTTCCCACCATATTCTAATATTGTTTTACCCATTTAGATCAGAAGAGAATGATTTGAAACTTGATGGTTCATATGTGTTGAAGCTCAATTTAGATGAAGTCAATGCAGTTGTTAACGAGAACAAGCAAATCTTTGAACCTGATGGTCATCTTGTTGATTTAGTACTTCAAAACTATCGCAATGACCTTATGCATAATCAAGATGCCTTTGCTCAACAAGAAAATTATGAAGTGCAAGACCTAATGAGTAACTCACCAGACAGTGAAAATGATGATGAAAGTCATGATATCGAACAAAATTTAGCACCATTTACTCAAACAGTTCATGGGTTGCAAACTGATGACCAAATCAATACCCATATACACTTTTTTTTTTATAAGAACAATTTTATAAGAACAATGAGGCTCAAAAATGCCAAAAAATAAGAACAATTTAAGAACAATCCTGAGCCTGGAGTTGCTGAGTTTTAGGTAAAATAAGGGCCATATTAATGAAATTAGGGTTCAAACCCAAAAATACCCCCAAATTTGCCCTAAAAATAAGAACAGGATAAGAACAATTTGAGGCTCGAAGTGCCAAAAAAATAAGAACAGCCGAGCCTCAACAAAAATTTACTGGTTCTTATAAAAAAAAGTGTAAGATCTTTAAATTCTAAGCAAAGAGATATTTTTGACATAGTACTAAATTGAGGAAAAATGTATGTGCAAAATTCCAAGTCCAATAATCCTATACTACTAGAACCATTGAGAATATTTTTAACAGGTGGTGCGGGCGTCGGAAAATCTCACTTAATTAAATGTGTTTACAATTGTTTGTCAAAAGTCCTAGCATATTAAAGTGATGAGCTAGAGAAGCCACGTATTATTAAATTGGCCCCAACTGGTATAGCAGCTATCAATATATCTGGCACCACAGTACACACAGGATTGAGTATTCTAGTTGGAAAATTCAGAAATATGGCTGACAAACAAAGGACTGCCATTAGAAATAAATTACATCATGTAAAGTTGATAATAAATGATGAAATATCTATGATTTCGTCGCAACAGCTTTTGAACATCCATACAAGATTATGTGAAATTTTTGGTGTAAATGACAACACACCATTTGCAAGGAAAAGTATCATTGTTTGTGGAGACCTCTTTCGATTACCTCCAATTTTTCGAAGTTCAGTATTTTCAACTGAGGGACCTATTATTGTTGCATTCAAATTATGGCACCTATTCAAACTTGCTGAATTAGATGAGATTATGCGTCGAAATGATGACTCTGACTTCATTGATCTCTTGAACAATGTAAGAGTAGGTGAATTGAATAGTAATGATGAAAGTATGATTAAATCTAGACTGATAACACGAGAACACCCTGATTATCCAGTAGAATCATTGCATTTGTTTGCAGAAAATGCTTCAGAATATGGTCCAGTAGAGCTTCAAAGATTAGATACTCTGCCCTCGGAAACAATAAATGTAGAAGCTATGGACGTTTATCCAAGGGATTTTACTGAATCTCAAATTACCAAGGTTAAGAACCTGCCACTTAACGATACAGGTGGCTTATCAGTTCTATTTGATTTGAAAATAGGGGCAAGAGTAATGCTAATTAGTAATATTGATATAGAGGATAGGTTGATCAATGGTCAACTTGGAACCATCACTGACGTGAAATTCAGAAACAATAAAGCAGAGCTAATTTTTATGTTAAACTAGACGATAAGACGACTGGAATAAAAGCTCAAAGTAAAGACCAATATTCTAAGGCCACTGAAACTGCTCCCATTGAAAAGAGTGAGGTAAATTTTCCCTTTGACAAAAAAAAAAAACCATACACTTCACCTATCATTTCTCGGACACAATTTCCTCTTAAGCTACAATCTTTCAAGAAATATATTGAGAATTCCGGTTATTTTGACGTTTTTCGAGATTTAAAGTTCGGGCGATTTTGGGCTATCTCTTTAATTTAATCGAATATTTCAATTTGAGACGGGTAGGCAGACTTCCAGGCTAGATTCGGAGCCTTACTGGACCATTTTTGAACTTTTGGATCCTCAGATCCTAAGGTCTTAAGTCTTAAGTCTAGCGTTAAAACTCAGAGTTAAAACTCTACCCTTCGAACCTACTTTAGAGCACTTACAAATCGATTGTGGTTTCAAAACACCCCGGTGGATTTCCCTTTTGTCTCAAATATTTCTTGAAGGATTGTAGCTTATGCTTGTACAGTGCACAAAGTTCAAGGATTAACTTTGGATTCAGTAGTCGTTAGTTTTGACCTTGCAAGGCAAAGAAAGTTCCATGCTGGTCAAATGTATGTTGCAATGAGCAGAGTGAAAAATTTAAATGGTTTGTACTTTACTGGTCAATATCGACGTAGTGCTTTTGTCTGTAGTGATAAAGTTAGTGAAGAATACACACGATTGCGTCAGAACAAAGTTTAAAGAGTTGCAGATATTATGAGGTGCAGTTCTAATTTAAATGTTTGCCTATTGAATGTAAGATCTTTAAAACGACATGCAGTTGATATTCAAAAGGACAGATTTTTGTATGAAAATGATTTGTTATATCTGACAGAGACACAGATGAGTTGTGAGCATTCTGAGGAAGACAAACAAAGTATTCATGAAAAGCTTCCTTATTATATTCTTAGTCATAATATTGACCACCATAAATTCAACAGTGTTACTGTCTGTCATTCTCCTTCTTTTATTGACATTGATGAGTATGATCATTCATCATGCTTTTCTCTTGTAAAATTTAGAAAAGCTGAATTTACTGAAAAGGAATTTTGTGTTTTGGTTCTCTATAAAAGTTCAGGAGACTTCAACATGGACGGCTTTGAAATGGAGCATAATCAATTGTTGGCTGACAAGATTATGATTTAGTTCCGAAATTTCCAACACATATCGATGGGAAAATGCTTGATCAAATTTGGACACATAAGGAATTGGTGCACGAGTATGGTATTGAAGTTATTCGTAAATGTGTGAACTTATCCGATCATGATGGAATTTTTACTCTAAGCAAGCTCAAAGTTAGCCTTCATTAATTCATTTTTGATTACTATCTCGTCAGGAAACTTACATACCTATGGATAGTGGGGGCGTACGGGACTTCGTAATACCGATATACCGAGCACTTTTTCTCTCAATTACCGATATACCGATAAATTTTTCACTCAAATACCGATACCGATCGATTTTTCCCCATTTTTCAGGTACTCAGGGGATACTTAGGCAAAAATGGGTGCTTGGTATGTGTGGACGATAAAGGTCGGGTTTTTCATCCCCCAAAGTCTCTATAACAACTACCAAACTGTAGCGTGGTGGGTAGGTACAGGCTAGGGAAGCAAAAGTAGAATTTTGGCTTACGGTGCCTCCTTGTAGGCTCATTCTGGCGCCCCTTTTGATCGCATTGGTATACCGAAATTTAAACTCAAAATTTAGGTCACTTGAGAAACATTTAGGAAATGCGAGCGAAGCGAGCAAGAAAAATTTGCGAAATTTTTCATCGAGATGGATTGAGTAAAGCCTAGCAGAGGCGTAGCCACGAGTTTTTGTTTCGGGGGACGAGATTGGAAAAATTTTGACCTTTTCAGGCGAAATTTTCATAGAAAGTCTTTTTCGTAACTTATGCGCCGCAGGCGTAAATTTTTACTCTAAGCAAGCTCAAAGTTAGGGAGAATAAGGTCACAAAAAGTGCAGAAAGTATAAAATTTCATGTCACAGAGAGCTTCCTTTGTAATCTTGGCGCCGCCAGCGAAAATTTTGGTCTAAGAAATGTCAAATAGCTTAAATGAGGCCTTAAAAAGGTCAAAGGTAGCCAGAAAAAGGTCACAAAAACTACAAACCCCTTCACATTCTGTCGGGAAAACTTTGACCTTTTTGGTCAATTTTCTTTTTTTCTTTTTTTTATTATTTTCTTGTATTCTTTTTGTTATTCATTTGCCTACTCAAAAATCAAAAAGACTGTCACAGAGTTTAGAAAATAGACAATATGGAAAAATATGGAATGAAAAAATATGGAAGTGCATTGCAAGTGAATTGATTCATCTATATATGTATGCATTTTGGTTGATATTATAAGGATAATTATGGAAACGTTGAATAGTGGTATAAGTGGATATATATTTCTATTTTGGAATTATTACAATTGATGTAATCGCTTATCCTAATGCAGCTTAAATTCATTGAATCCCAAAATATCCTAAATCGTCGTCATTTTCAGTCTTTATTAACAAAGAGTCGAATAGCTTCGAAAATTTTCATTACAATCACCAACATTCGATACAATCGCCAACATCGATACTACAAAATATGCGCTTAAAGTCATTGTATCATAATCGTTTCATCCGATTTTCACAATATGCTGTATTTGCTCATTGGAAACATAAAATTTTATGACTTTCAGCATTTCTATAGTTAAACAACTGTCGCGCTCAGCCACCAACCGACCATTGATGATACAAAAATAACGATTCTTATCGCGATTTCCATGATTCCACTGTGACTTCTTCGACGTATGTATCCAGACTTGACCTCATCTTCGAAATGTCGTGTGATTTGTTCCTGTCGGAAAAAAAACGTTTTGGTATGTAAACTTTGTATGGTTTGATTACTCGAAATGTGACATTTATGTAAACGAAACACTGAAAACTAATTTTTATTATTTTGAAAGCCGGAAATCCATCGGATGTGAAAAAAAGCCAAATTTGCACAATACTTGTAAATTTGTAAATTGCTAGCTATTTTCTATGAACTATGTTCTATCGAAATTTTGGAATTACGAATACTTGGAAATATAATTTTTAGATTCATGAAATCCAAACTCAAGTTACCCGTTTTTGCCCCTGTACCAACCTGTATTTTCCTGTTCATTAAAAAACGAAAGCAGATTTTCGGCTAGAACGAAAGAAAAATTTTCTATGAATTGTTGTCTTGTCTTTTCAAGTTCAAAATATTGGATATTTTCGACTGGAAATGACGTAAAATTTTACCCTGCTTTTCGTTCTAAACTCACTCAAAATAGGTTTATTTAATCGAAGAAATTTTAGCGAGACTAATTTTAGCGTATATTAGCGAGTCAGGAAAATCTTGATTTTTTTTGGATTTATTTTAGCGAATCACGATTTCAAAAAGTTCCGCGTGGATAAATTTTAACGAATACTCGTATTACATTATTGACTGAATTCGTTTTCTAGCATTTCTTTGCACTTAAACCCTTCCTATTGATAAAAATGTATCAATGCAATACAACCAGAAATTTGGCGTGGATAAATTTTAGCGATCTGTCGTTTTGGCGTGTTTTAGCGAGATTTATTTTAGCGAAAATAGGGAAAACTCGCTAAAACGCTAAAATTAGTCTCGCTAAAATTTCTACGATTAAAGTATTAATTTTCCGCATTCCTCTTCAAGTTTTAATTGTGTGTATTGTTCTCCAAGGATTTCAATGTTCTTTTCTTCTTCGTCTTATTTAAAGCGAAATTTTCGACTTCTAGTCGTCTTGTTATACTTGTGGTCCCATTAATAGTGCAGTATTTTCTGCAAATACAATGGGCAGTTCCAGAAAATTAACCATTACTCTCCTGGGACGACAGGGTTTTTTGGAGATTTTTTTCACTTGGAAATCCTGTGAAATTTGAAAAAGGTTTCATAAAATCCAGGATTTTCCTCATTATTTAGTCATATGTATCGGAAAGTCCATGAAATCTTTTTGCCAAGTATCGGAAATTCTATGATTTTCCCATAAAAAATCGTTAGTGCTACGGTAGCCTGGGAATCCATGCTATGATTTCTTCTTTGATAAACTGATGGCGAAATGTATAGCATGGTACGGGCTGAGAGTTTGAATTTCTCAGATCCTAATAACAGTTGAAAACATAGCCAATCAAATTTTGTTATTTTTTTACTGGTCACACTTTCTTAGAGAAAGCGCAACTTTCGAAATTTGGTTTTTATTTTAGTAAGTGAGGGCAGCGCTAAATTCGAATTTCCCACTGTAAAAAATGTGAGTCCAATATTGGACTCACAGCTCGAACCCGTCTTGTGTACATCAAATTATAAAAAAACACACGACGGGTCTCCTGTCTAGTGCTACGGAAATCCTGATGTTTTTCAAAAGTAAACTGCTACGGAAAATACATGTCGTCCACAAGGGGCAACACTGATAGCGTGCGTCATTAAAGGAATATCTACAGATATTAAAAGTTTTAATCGACCATGCTTTGAGACAAGGCGGTAAAGTCTTTCGGTTACAGAAAATATCTAAAAAAAATTACGGCTAGTAATGTCATGTTGTTTCCATCGTAAATTTCTTTAAATAGAGTTTAGTCCTAGGACTACCTCTCAATTTCCATATATGACTCTTGTCTTTTTCTTTCAATGTTTTTATTTTTTGCTTTATGATGCCATTGTTTTATTACCTCGCGTTCTTTCCTTGAAAAATCGTCTGATACTCTGAAATCATCTTTATCTAGTTTGTGGGCTGATGCAAGTATTCTAATCCTTTCTTCATCACTCTCAAGAGTAACTTTCAATGGTCTCCATCGTTCATTTGTATACATTTCATCTTTAGGAGCACCTATGCGTTCTACCTTGATTATCGTCACATCGAAACTCATTTGTTTTTTTCAGCATTCTTTATATAAAACCTTTGTCACCAACTCGTTGCTCTTCTCCGTTTTCGTGCTTGTTTTCACCGAAATCATGCACCATGATGTTTGTTGCACTTGATTGATTTGAGCCAACGCTCCTCTTCGTTGATCTGATGAAACTTTTTATGGTCACCTCTTGTTTTTGTAGATCTTCTTTGGTGACTTCTGCATATGATTGTTTTTTTTGTTTCTGTGTTGTTGAGCTGTGTTTCAGATCGTTTATTGTTCCATTCTTTGTTGACGTCTTTTTTATTCATTAGATTCTCGACTTTCCTTTCTAAAGAGGTTATTCTCTCGTTGAAACCTAATTTCAATCCATGATGTTCATCTTGATCTGCTTCTTTCGTTGTGATGTTACTGCGAGCTTTTTGTCTGCTTGTTTTAATCCTCTCAAGTAAGATTCGCGTTATTGTAACACAATATCCACATTCGAAGCACAGGCTTTTATATTGCAGACAAAGTTGAATCTGATAGGGCGGGAGCTCAGAGCAAGCATAATGGACAAGTCTATCACATCTTCTACATTGTAAGGTGTCGTTATCTGCTATGTTTGTTGTTATTGGGTGTGCAATATCCATAATTTTGTTGAATTTCCTTTTTAGAATTTTCGTTTATTTATTCCATATTGTTGCATTTTCAGGATTGTGGCAGCACAGAAGTTTCCCAGAAGTTCTTTTTCAAAATTTTCAATTTCAACAGCTTAAAGATGAGCTTTTTCTAATGGCCCCCAAAACAGAGGTTTGAAATTTTAGTGATTTCTCGAGATATCCTTAAGATATGAATACAAAATTTTGACCAAAGTTTGAAAATGTGATTTAGAGGGTTTTGGGCATAAATTTGAGTGATGAAATTTTTACAGTATACTCCTGGTTGTAAACACGCAAGTTTGGGCCCCCCAAAACGTAGGTGTAGTTAAAATCAAATTATTAAGCCCAGTGGTAATATGGGGATAAACTATGAACATATTTGTGTTTTTCATTTAAATCTACGACCCGATGGATGTGAGTTCGTGATTTTTACACGTTTAGTATAAAACACAGGTCACAGGTCACGGGCCACGGGTCACAGGTCAGTGTTGACAGGTCAGCTTCAATTAATGTAAAACAAAAAGACAATGTTTGAAAAACAGTTGTTAATGTCAAAAATATAATTCCAAAGGTATTTTATTGATCTAGAACTATTTTAAAGCTAAAAATCTACCCACGTGCTTACCACGCGATTTCGCGTTTTATACTTTGTATTACATATTACATCTATATCACACATACAAAAAAATTATATTTTCAATGTTATACGCATGTTACGTATGTTATATACAAAGAATAAAGAAATACTCGAATATCAATCTCATCTTTGCTTTAAAGGGACATAACAGTACTTGCGAAATTTGTAAAAAAACTGTATGCAGCGGGATACAAAATCAAGACAAATGTCACATGTCAAAATCAAAAATCAAACTAAATATGGCTAATTTTGATTGTTCAATTGTTTTACAAGTTTGTTTTGGACACGTGATTTTAATTGTTCTCTTTAATGACACGTGGTTCGCGCAATGTTTTTACATTTTACTACTTAAATGTCCCTTCAATCAGCCCCCTAACAGGAAAATTGCTATTTAACAATTACTATGTCATATCTCATTTTATCTCCTGCATCACCTTGGGTATGATAACAAGAATTATTCTATACCTGTAGGCAAAAAACAGCCGTTTGATAATTAACGATATCACATGGCTATTATCACATGGCAATTTTTTTATTCAAATTTTTTTGAACTTGTCATTGATTTTTGCATGTTTTTACTCTTGCTAGAAAAGAAACTTTTGAAATAGTTCTATTGTCAATTTCACTTTACATTTTAAATGACTTAAAGTAATTAAAAAGTTAATAAAGAGAACAATTTCGAACATTCGATTTTGTGAGCACTTTTTATTTTGTAAAAAATGTTTCAAGTTTTTCTTTTGTTTTTGCCTTTAGGTATAGAATAAAACGTATATTCAATAGTTTTACGTTGGTTATTGGATTTATTAACCCTCGGTGACGATATTCAACTCAGCTTCGCCTCGTTGAATATTCATCACTTTGGGTTAATAAATCTCAATAACCAACTTTTACCTATTGAATATCTGCTTATTGATGAAAATAGCGTCAATGGGATTATTTATTTATAGAAGTGTATTTCTCAGGTCTATTGACCTCTATGAAACAATCTTACATCTTTACAATTTATAGATCTTATCATTCCATTCGTTTGTCAATTCTGTTTTACCATTAGGCACCTTGGTATCTAACCCACTCTTCTTACAATCATGTTGTTTCCGTCGTAAATTTCTTTAAATAGAGTTTAGTCCTAGGACTACCTCTCACTTTCCATATATGACTCTTGTCTTCTTCTTTCGATGTTTTTTCTTTTGCTTTACGATGCCATTGTTTTATTATCTCGCGTTCTTTCCTTGAAAAATCGTCTGATACTCTAAAATCATCGTCTTTATTTAGTTTGTGGGCTGATGCAAGTATTCTAATCCTTTCTTCTTCACTCTTGAGAATAACTTTTAATGGTCTCCATCGTTCATTTGTATACATTTCATCTTTACGAGCACCTATGCGTTCTACCTTGATTATCGTCACATCGAAACCCATTTGTTGTTTCAGTGTTCTTTCTATAAAATCTTTGTCACCAACTCGTTGCTCTTCTTCGTTTTCGTGCTTGTTTTCACCTAAATCATGCACCATGATGTTGCACTTGGTTGATTTGAGCCAACGCTCCTCTTCGTTCACTGATTTGATGAAACTTTTTATGGTCACCTCTTGTTTTTGTAGATCTTCTTTGGTGACTTCTGCATATGATTGTTTTTTTGTTTCTGTGCTGTTGAGCTGTGTTTCAGATCGTTTGTTGTTCTGTTCTTTGTTGACGTCTTTTTTATTCATTAGCTTCTCGACTTTTCTTTCTAGAGAGGTTATTCTCTCGTTGAATTCTAATTTCAATCCATGATGATGTTCATCTTTATCTGCTTCCTTCGTTGTAATGTTACTGCGAGATTTTTGTCTGCTTGTTTTAATCCTCTCAAGTAAGAGTGGCGTTATTGTAACACAATTTCCACATTCGAAGCGCCAGCTTTTTATATTGCAGACAAAGCTGAATCTGATAGGCCGGGGATTTTATTTTATAAGATGTTTCAATATTTTTATCTCTCTAAAACAGCTCTCTTGGAGTATTTATTGTTTTCAAAACCTGTCAATCTATATCCACTTGCAGCGTCATCATCCTATTATGCATGAAGAATATTTTATTGTTAATTGGTGTCAATATTTGGGGTTTATGATTTGCTGTTTAAAGGGACCCCTCGTGTTATCGCGTTCCCTTTGAGAATTTCATTTTATAGAAATTTGTTTACTAGCATACGACTATATTACCTAGAGAATTTATAGAACATATTGCTACGCCATTTTATTACTAATTACTATTTGCGTATTGCCTAGGGAAATTATGAGAGTGTATAAAAACCCACAACATTTGTAGATAGGCGAATTCATTTTTATTATAACGATGAGAACATCAGTGCAAATTATGGTAAAGGACTAGAGTTTGTTAAAGATGAAATATGGCTGGAAATAAAGTTGCATAATTGTCCTTATAATTTACTGAGGTATCCTTCGAATGAATTCCTTTGTCTTTGCAAAGTTCAACAATAATTTGCATGTTCTGAAAAGAGAAATTAAATAAATTTTATGGTATTTGATTTACTGGAAGACACAATTAATAAAATTTGCGTAGTCCGTTTATTAACTATGAATTATTTAAATATTTTGAACAAGAAGAATTGTTTTGTTAATTTTCTGGCTTGATTTGATTTGATTTGATTTGACTCATACCAAAGAGTCGTTGAATTTGCTGGCTGGAGTTATGACTCGAACCTTGGGGTCGAGGGAAGGACTCGTGCCAAGAGTCGTTGAATTTGCTGGCTGGAGTTGTGACTCGAACCTTGGGGTCGAGGGAAGGACCCGTGCCAAGGGTCGTCGAATTTGCTGGCTGGAGTTGTGACTCAAACCTTGGGGTCGAAAGAAGGACCTGTGCCAAGGGTCATTGAATTTGCTGGCTGGAGTTGTGACTCGAACCTTGGGGTCGAGGGAAGGACTCGTACCAAGAGTCGTTGAATTTGCTTGCTGGACTTGTGACTTGAACAACTCACTATTTTACGTACACTGACGTATTCGTACATTAGTCCATCCGTACACTGACGTATTCTTACATTGACGTATCTGTACAATGACATATCCGAACATTGATCTATCCGTACACTGATCTATCCGTACACTGACGTATTAGTACACTGTTCTGTCAGACTTCTGATCAACCAACTACCTACTGATCAATCATCTGCTTGTCAACCAACTACTTGCTGATCAACCAACTACTTGCTGATCAACTAACTACTTGCTGATCAACCAACTACTTGCTGATCAACCAACTACCTGCTGATCAACCAACTTCTTGCTGATCAACCAACTACTTACTGGTCAACCAACTACCTCCTGATCAACCAACTACTTGTTAATCAACCAACAACTTACTCATCAACCAATTAATTGCTGATCAACCAACTACTTGCTAATCAACCAATTACTTGCTGATCAACCAACTACCTGCTGATCAACCAACTACCTGCTGATCAACCAACTACTTGTTGATCAACCAACTACTTACTCATCATTCAACTAATTGCTGAACAACCAACCTGCTTATCAATCAACATTGTACACTGACGTATTCGTACACTGACGTATCTGTACACTGATCTATCCGTACACTGATCTATCCGTACACTGACGTATCCGTACACTGATCTATCCGTACACTGACGTATTAGTACACTGTTCTGTCAGACTTCTGATCAACCAACTACCTGCTGATCAATCATCTGCTTGTCAACCAACTACTTGCTGATCAACCAACTACTTGCTGATCAAACAACTTCTTGCTGGTCAACCAACTACCTGCTGATCAACCAACTTCTTGCTGATCCACCAACTACTTGCTGGTCAACCAACTACCTGCTGTTCAACCAACTACTTGTTAATCAACCAACAACTTACTCATCAACCAACAACTTACTCATCAACCAACAACTTACTCATCAACCAATTAATTGCTGATCAACCAACTACTTGCTGATCAACCAACTACTTGCTGATCAACCAACTACCTGCTGATCAACCAACTACTTGTTGATCAACCAACTACTTACTCATCATTCAACTAATTGCTGAACAACCAACCTGCTGATCAATCAACATTGTACACTGGCGTATTCGTACACTGACGTATTCGTACACTGACGTATTCGTACACTGATCTATCCGTACACTGACGTATCTGTACACAGTTCTATCCGTACACTGACGTATCGGTACACTGATCTATCCGTACACTGACGTATCCGTACACTGATCTATCCGTACACTGACTCATCCGTACACTGACTCATCCGTACACTGACGTATCTGTACACTGACGTATCAGTACACTGACGTATCGGTACACTGACGTATCGGTACACTGACGTATCAGTACACTGACGTACCCGTACACTGACGTACCCGTACACTGACGTATTCGTACATTAGTCTATCCGTACACTGACGTATTCGTACATTGACGTATCTGTACACTATTGTATTCGTACACTGATCTATCCGTACACTATTGTATTCGTACACTGATCTATCCGTATACTGACGTATCCGTACACTGACGTATCCGTACACTGATCTATCCGTACATTGTCGTATCCGTACACTGATCTATCCGTACACTGACGTATCCGTACACTGATCTATCCGTACACTGACTCATCCGTACACTGACGTATCCGTACACTGACGTATCGGTACACTGACGTATCGGTACACTGACGTACCCGTACACTGACGTATTCGTACACTAGTCTATCCGTACACTGACATATTCGTACATTGACGTATATGTACACCGACGTAGTCGTACACTGATCTATCTGTACACTGACGTATCCGTACACAGATCTATCCGTACACTGACGTATATGTACACTGATCTATCCGTACACTGACGTATCCGTACACTGATCTATCCATACAGTGACTCATCCGTACACTGACTCATCCGTACACTGACGTATCCGTACACTGACGTATCGGTACACTGACATATCGATACACTGACGTATCGGTACATTGACGTACCTGTACACTGACGTACCCGTACACTGACGTATTCGTACACTAGTCTATCCGTACACTGACGTATTCGTACATTGACGTATCAGTACACTGACGTATCCGTACACTGATCTATCCGTACACTAACGTATTCGTACACTGATCTATCCGTACACTGACGTATCCGTACACAGATCTATCCGTACACTGACGTATCCGTACACTGATCTATCCATACATTGTCGTATCCGTACACTGATCTATCCGTACACTGACTCATCCGTACACCAACTTCTTGCAACCAAACTGCTATTCAATCAACATTGAACATTGACGTATCTGTACACTGACGTATTCGTACACTGATCTATCCCTACACCGACGTATTCGTATACTGTTCTATACGTACTCTGATCTATCCGTACACTAGCGTATTCGTACACTGACGTATTCGTACACTGACGTATTCGTACACTGACGTGTTCGTACATTGACGTATCTGTACACTGACGTAACCATACACTGACGTATCCGTACACTAATCTGTCCGTACACTGACGTGTTCGTTAACTGATCTATCCGTACAACGATTTAACCGTACATTCATCAATGTACTTGCTGATCAACCAATCTGATGTAACCAACCTGCTGATCAACCAACTACTTGCTGAACAGCCAACTACTTGCTGATCAACCAACTACTTGCTGATCAACCAACTACTTGCAGTTCAACCAACTACTTGCTAATCAACCAACTACTTGCTGATCAACCAACTACTTGCTGATCAACCAACTACTTATTGGTCAACCAACTTGCTGATCAACCAATCTGCTGTAACTAACTAGCTGATCAACCAAATATTTACTGGTCAACTAACTTGCTGATCAACCAATCGGCTGTAACCAACCAGCTGATCAGCCAATTACTGACGCATCCGTACACTGATGCATCCGTACACTGACGCATCCGTACACTTTCACTAGAATCTTCTGAGTGTGTGAAATTACTTGGTGAAAGAAAACTGAAATGATAACAGCTTTTATTGTCATAAAAAGGCCATTTTATTTCAGACAGACCTAATTTCTAATTTTCAGACTTTACCTAAATTGATTAGACAACATATATGCACACTTTTTGAGTTAATATGGTAATCATCTAAGTTACCTGAGCTGCAAGTTATAACGTTCATCATATTTAGTTGATGTGTTCTCTTGCTAATTTGATCATGTATAAAGCCCTGGGATTTTAGTATTCTCGAACTCCCAGAGTTGTACCAAATGGTTCCAACAAGGTTCACTTGTGACCAAATTATAACTTTTTATCATTTTAGTGACTGACAGATACATTTTTGCAAAGTGGGAAAACAGAGGCACCTACACCTGGCTTGCAAAAGAAGAAAGAAAAAAAGAGACTGTACCTGGCTATTCAAACTGTTGAAGGGCTGCATGCAAACTACAGGTTATTGTTATGATTTTGCATTCAAAGGTTAATTTTAATCAATCAATGTTTCTGTGAGTGCTCCTGGCCTTGCATGTTTTAGAGGTGTTTTTTTTTAATATAGAAAACCGACATTTTCTCAGTCTTTCAATCAGACCTTTTTTCACTTTTCATCTTGCAGGAGCTGCTTGTTGAATATCCTGGATTTTACATTTTGGATCATAGTCGTCTTAGTCAGCCAACTTCAACTTATGTGTGGACAGGTCGTTTTGATGGTTTTTTCTATTATTTAGATTATTGTTATTTAAAATTTTGTCTTTTTAGATTTTAGCTGGATTTGATTTGGATAAATTCCCTATATTTTTTGTGGAATTTCGAAAAACAATTAATCAAGCAGAAAAAGTAAATAAACATACATAAACAACAGAAAGGATACCTCTTACCTTTGCACTTGTGACAAATTATATGATCTCAATACATTTGCTAGTAGATATTTATCTTTTGATGATAGTTCATTATATGATTAAATTATGTTAAAATATTTTATATATTAATATATTATGGTTTTTGTTGAAAAACATACATTTTGTAGCTGATAAAAAAAGCTAAAATTGACAACTGGTGCTAGATTTCTCCCTATACTTACCTTACCTTATTTGCAGCTATATAGACTTTCATTGAAGTAAACCTTTCTTTAGAACGTGAGAAAGTGAACAGTATATTTCAAGAGAGCTAATATCTAAGAAAAAATTTCCAAAAGACTCGAGCTGTCAAGGAAAATAGCAGCCATTTTTTCATATTTGTCTCTCTGCCCATTCTACTTTCGTATTCAAGCACTTTTTTACGGCATTGATTATATCTTTTTGAATAAAACACCGATTGTTTCAATTTGGTCGGTTCCGTAAAACTTTCCCTCTTTTTTTCTTCCCTCATTAATTATTCATGATCATATCTAACATAGTATAATAGAAAGATAATCGTGCAACCTCCTCTATTTTCTATCTCTTTGATCAGCTGGTTGGTTACAGCAGATTGGTTGATCAGCAAGTTGGTTGACCAGTAAATAGTTGGTTGATCAGCTGGTTAGTTACAGCAGATTGGTTGATCAGCAAGTTGGTTGACCAGCAAGTAGTTGGTTGATCAGTAAGTAGTTGGTTGAACAGCAAGTAGTTGGTTGATCAGCAAGTAGTTGGTTGATCAGCAAGTAGTTGGTTGATCAGAAGTCCGATTGATCAGTTTACAAGTACGTCAGTGCACGGATACGTCAGTGTACGGATACGTCGGTGTACGGATAGATCAGTGTACGGATACGTCAGTGTACGGATACGTCAGTGTACGGATGAGTCAGTGTATCTTTTATTTATTTATTCTTTCTTTAACGTTGGTGTAAAAAATATAGTACAAAACTAATTAAAGCCAACTTGACAATCGAATATTCCCTAGCTAGAGAATAATATTAAAATTGATAAAATCAATAAAATATTGAACAAAGTTTGCAAGAACAATAGATTTTTGTTTTGCATATTTTATTTTTGAAACTCTCCACTGAGTCCAAATTTTTAAGTTCTGCGGGAAATCTATTCCATGCTTGCCCTGCTCGAAAATTAAAAGAGTTCAAGCAAACTGAGTTCTTCGGTTGTGAAAGTTTAATTTGAGCACCTCTCCTAAGTTTAGGACCTTTCCGAGAATTTTCGTTCTGGTCCTCATCCTCATTATCAGTGTTTTTGACTTCGATGATTTCAAATTGATTCCGGCCTAGTTTATTGCCGATGTTATTGACGCTTTTGTAAACTTCCACTAGCATTAGTTGAAGGTTTTGAGTATGCATTGACTCACTGTTTGCCTTTTTTAAAAGTGCATCATAATTCAGGTTTAAAAGATTTAGTTTAACTTTCAGTTTGATATAAACAGAAATTTTGAATAATTTTTCTGGGCTCAACATCAAAACTTCTTGAGTGGCTTTTTCAGCTGTGAAACACACATATTGAATGTTTGGATGGTGACAAAGACTCTAGCTTATTTTCATTATTTCATTATGATTGAGTGTTTGTCCAGCTAAAAGGAAAGGAATTAGACCATATAATTTCAATCATTTTTTTTGAATTTCAACACCTGGTAGTGATAAATATTTCAAACAAATCATCATTAATATCATTTAAGGTATTTCCTCCGGAAATAATAGACAAACCATTGACTTACAAAATTTTTGGTGCTTCTATTTTCATGAGAGTTTTCAAAATTGTTTTGTCCTCACAAATGAAATATATACTGTGAGATTGGGTAACTTGCATCATAGACCTTAAATGAAAGACCTGGCTGGTCATTAAAACAAAGTTAAATCAAAACAAAAATGGTAGAGTAGAGCTGCGAGTGGAGCGGAGCTGCGTAGTTGTATTTTGATGACCAGCCAGGTCTTTTATTTGAGGGATATGCATGTTTGCCTGATGCAAGTTACCCAATCTCACGGTAGAGCTTATTTCTATCCAAAGCACATTAATGCTGAAGAAATGGACTTTATCTTCCTTATTCTTTGAGTTTATAAAATGAACGGTTTGTAGAAGCTCCACCAGATACCAAACACCTGACTTTCAAACTCAAATATTCTAACACCACTTCAACAGCTCCCAGACAACAGGAAATAACTCATCACTTGAAGCAGATGGCAGTAGGGAAAAAACAAAAACAAAAGTAATCCAGTGTAGATACCTCGTACAATAAAAGCTAAAACATGCAAGGCTGATTATCTTGCTCGTTGGCCCTCCTCATCACATTGCCTTTCCAACCTATTGATTTCCTCATTTATTTCACCCAATTCAATAAAACCAATCAATAACAAATATAAAGTCTTCAGCATCAATAATTAGACAAAGCCACGGTCTCTTTTCTGAAATTTTCTCTCCATCAACAAAATCTGCGAAACCACTGGTATCAATATCTGATGTTATTGTTGTTTTATAACACACTGTGTTGATTTATGCCTAACTTTCTCTTTTTTTCCTACTTTCAGCTTGGGTACTAGTCTGGAGACCATACTCTGTACAAAAATATTTCTATCCTGTTAAAATCCCAACAACTTCACTGAAATACAGAGTATGGAATTATTGACTCGATTCAAATCACTTCAAATCACAAAAGAAAAAACCGTTATTTTTTCAAAACAATTCAAAAGCTCGCGCCACTTCTTGAAACAATAGAGCTGTTTGACGTCATACTTTTGTTTATCAAATCATAACAATAAGATATTAGCCAATAAAATTCTGCGATTAATTCTTGCATCTTGTATAATTCCCGGCTACTATTGTCTATATTTTGATATTTTTTTGAAACCACATAGACAGAGAAGTCGGGTCTCCCAGCTACTTGGGTACTTCTGGGTGCCTTTCAATGCTGATTCAAACTTCGTACAAACAACTCTACACTTTTCACAGATTTTCTCAGGAAGAACATCAACGCAGCATCATTAGTAATATCAACTCCCAAAGCATTGAATTGAAAGCTTCTTTAAAAGAAGCTGTCTCTTTAAGTTTTCTACAGTCCGCACCATAGTCCACAGTTTTCTACGCACCGACCGCATAATAATCTACACTACTTTACTACAGGCAGCTAGCTGCTCTGTTTGTTCGATGAAATTCAAATTTTTCTTCCGTGTCTCTTCCTTCAGTAATAAAAAAAACAAATCAAGAAGCAAAATTTTTGAAATTAACCGCCAACTTTTAGCTGATCACGTAAACAAAGTGAAAGACAACAAGAACTGCAAGAACTACCTAGTCGATGGTTGAGTACATGAAATTGAAAAATGGGCTGAACTCAAAGAGCCAGACCACAGTGAAAAGAGCCAGACCACACTAGAAACTTCAGATATACATACCTCAAGGCATCCTCTACCAAGGAAAATTGTTCCCTATTTGAAAAAAATTGTCCATCTTTTCGATTTCGAGCTATTTCCATCAGTAGGTGCTGTTAGCTACTCAACAAGACAGGCTATCTTTCTTCGATGATAATTTCACTGTCTCCTTAGTCAAAACGTAAACAAATCATTTGATTGGTTGAAATAAATATATCCAAAAGCATTTGAGATGTTTTAAACAATGTAGTACTTGCTGTAGACGTTGTTTTAGTCATAACTCGAATAGACATAACAAAAATAACAGCAGAAAAATCACCGCTTCGACCCGCCATGTTTGCTTCCTTCTCGATTGGTGGCATAACTCAGCTCGCGTCAAAGGCGATTTTTCTTTGTTGCAAAACAAAGGAAATTGAATAGAAAACAAGAGTCGCTCGGCTTTAAAGCAGTTGCGTGCAACCTCCTCTATTTTCTATCTCTTTGAGCTGATCAGCCAATTACTTAGCTGATGAAGCAACTACTTGCTGATCAACCAACTACCTGATGATCAACCAACTACTTGCTGATCGACCAACTACTTGCTGATCAACCAACTACTTGCTTATCAACCAACTACTTGCTGGTCAACCAACTACTTACTCATCAACCAACTACTTGCTGGTCAACCAACTACTTGCTGGTCAACCATCTGATGTCCAACCAACCTGCTGATCAACCAACTACTTGCTGATCAACCAACTTTTTCCTGATCAACCAACTACTTGCTGATCAACCAACCTGTTCGTCTATCGGTATATTCGTTATTCAAACCTGTGAGCTACCCCCTGCTGGCTAGAAACAACACGAATGATTAAAATGGTAACATCATCTGACATACCAAAACCAACCCTCAATCATGCTAAAAGACGACGAGCTGGAAGGAAATCTGCTATCACGCGTAAGATTAACAAAATCAAAGAGCTCATCTCAGAGAGGGGAAGCAGAACCAAAATCAAGTACCCGGTTGAAGCTTTAAAAACTAACCAGAAAGAAGCTATTCAACGCCATGAAGAACGAAGAACTCATGCTTCTACTCGAAAACGATGATCCTGATTTTGACGATGAATGGATCAATGCCGGGGGGGGGGGTTACTTAGGCAAAATGGGTGCCGGGTATGTGCGAGCCATAAGGGTACCTTTTCTCATTCCTCAAAAGTCTCTCAAAGGGGTACAAATTCAAAAGTTAGTCTCTGAAAGGGTCCCAAAATCACGAAAATCAAAAATTTCTCTCTCAAAGGGTCACGATTTCCAAAAGTTTTGAGCAAAATTTGGTGAAAATCAAACCAAAATTTGGAAAAAATGGACCGAAATTTAGGAAAAAGTCTCTCAAAGGGTCCCAAGATAACCCAAATTTTGTCTCTCAAAGGGTCGATTTTCGATTTTCGGCTCGGACATACCCGTCACCTCGCAAACCTAGTACCCCCCCCCCGGGGATCAATGACTTATCTTTAGCCGTAGATACATGTATATCTGACACTGAGATATATTTTCTTGAAAGAATTGACGATCCAGATTCCCTAGAACCAGAAAATCAAAGTGATGTTCTTCTTGCTGTAGAGAATTGGCGCCAAAGGAGTTTCAGCGTTGCTAATTCAAGTAAAACATATGAAGAAAATAAACAAATACCAGATGACCTTTCATCTGTTGAGGAAAGTCTCATCAATCCTGAAATGACAAATGCTTTCTCCAAACTTAATCTGAATCCAAACGAAAATGTCAAAATCAATTCAGATGGAATGAAGTTAAAAGGGATGAAAAGACTCGACAAAAGTTTGGGAGACCTAATTCATCCTAGAGAATCTGATGTTGGTCGTTATCTTCCAACATGCCTCAGCGAAAAGGATGACGCAAGCAAAAATCTGGAGAAAAACTGGACACACTTAAAACAACTACATTCACAGTTAGTTCCTACAGCAAAAACCTACCAAGAAATTGAAGTAGAATCTCCTCAAATTGACTCTAAATCGCACAAAACCAACCCTGCATCAAACAAGGAGGTGGTAAAGATGATCACCAACTTGCCAGAGGACAATTCTCTATTTGAAGAAGAAATAGCAAGTACTGTACATAACCAACCAAAGCAAACTTACGATTATGCTGAAAGCGTCAAATCTAAACCGAATTTCTCAAGATTTTAAAGTACCTATACCGTCATTCTGAAAAGGAAAGGTACATCAGTAAGGCAGGAAGAAGGACACGATCAGCAACATCAAACTGAACACCATAAAGAAATGCCTAGTGTCAGGGCCTCAGGACAGGACTTTAAACTACTTCAAATGCATCACAGCAAAACACATAAACACAAAGAAGATTCTATCGACAGCTGGATAGACCACCTAGATCCTCTTAATGAAGAGGAAATCCTTGAAAATACAAAAACATTCAACATAACGATGCAAATGTTAATCCAACAAAGATTACCAAGGTTGACAATACCAAATTTTGATGGAACTCCAGAACTATGGGTTGATTTTATCAGCAAATTCTACGACATGATACACAAACAACCATTCTTGGATCCTTTCCAGAAACATGCTCATTTGATTCAAAACCTCCATGGTGAACCATTGAAGGCAGTTAGTGGATTTGATAGCAATTATGAAGGCTATGTCCAGTCACTCCAGAGGTTAAAATACATGTTTGGAAACCGATCATTAGTTGCTCAAGCAACAATTGGAAAACTAGTCGCTGGAAAGCAGCTGGAAAATGATGACATTAAAGGCCTCAACGACTATTACTACACCTTATCACATTGTATGAACACTCTCAAAAAGATGAAGTACTACGCTGATATGTAGAGTAGTGATGTCTTGAGACAAGCACTCGCTTGCCACCCTATTTACTACGAAAATGGGGTGAATATTGTCTGGTATTGCGAAGACGAGAAGAACCATCTCTTCAGCACCTTGAAATTTGGTTACAAACAGAGTGATGGCTGCCAGAGACCCAAATCTCCCAACAGAGGAAAAACAGCCAAAACGCTCAAATACATCATCAAGTAGTCTACACCTACAAGGACCTGTCATTGAAGAGGACTTTAAGGAAACCGACAAGGGTAGATATTCTGAAAAGACAACTACTTCCAAGAAATTGTGTCAATCATGTGGACAAAGGCAGCATCTAACCTACAAATGTCCTGAATATTTGAAACTTGATGCCAAAGAGCGTTTCAAACTAATCAAATTAAAGAAGTGCTGTTTCAATTGTTTGAGCTCAAAACATCAACAAAGGGATTGCTCATCAAAATATACTTGTCTCATTGACGGGTACAAGCAAAAGCATCACACTTCCCTGCATAACTTCTTTTCCAAAAGATCAAATCAAAGACCGAACACCAACCCTTCTCCAAATCCAAGCCCAGACCGAAACGAAGTCTCTGAACAACAACCACAAGGCACGAACTTGACTAGTACAGTCCACACCACAATGAACAGAAGTCGAGTCTTCTTACAAGTAGTTCCTATAAAATTGACAAGCTCGTCAGGAAATAGGATAAAGACATATGTGTTAATGTGTTAATGTGTATATTCTTTAAAGTCGAAAAAAGTGTACAAATATGTACTAGCTTTAAAGCTAATAGTGTTCGACTGCCTATTTACAAAATGATTCATTCATCATCATCTGTAGACGAATAGTCTACATCATCTGTTGATGCCCAATCGCTGACGATTTCTTCTGTAGTGTATTTTTGTTCATTATAATTTGAAGATATATTTGTTTGATTTTGTAATTTTTTAACGATTCGTAGTTTTGTTCTTGGGCTCCCTCTAACACGCCAGTTGAAGTCTTTATTCTTATTGTCTTTGTTAAGTTTCTTTGCTTGTTCGTGCATCTCCTTTATCTTTTTCCGTTCGTTAATTGTGAAATCTTCCGTGATACTTACCTGAAAGAAACAAGTTTCTTTCACATGTGTAAATTCTTCATGATAAGATCTTTTTCATGCTGACTTTGTAGGGTGACTTTAGAGGACGGCCGTTTTCTGTTTTTCTGTTTCCTAATCTGTGGTGAGTAACATTTATTTCTGGAACATTGATGTCCTCCAGGAGTTCTCGGAACCGAAATATGTCATATTTTTCCCCATTTTCTTCTTTTTCCTTATCTGGGCCTGAATATTCGAGAAACCCGTGAACGATGATATTCAGTTTTCTATGTCTTTCTTTTCACTTTCTTCCTTCCGTTTTTGTTGTTCGGCAGATCTCAAGTCTTCTTTGTGCTTCTTAGTAATTTCGGCGTATGTTTTCTTTGATGTCTCCGTCATTATTTCTGTTGTGTGCTTGATTTCTTCCTTTATCATGGTTCTTGTCTTTTCTTCCATTTCTTGTAGCTTTCCTGCCAGAAAAATTTTGAGATCATTTTTGATGGAATCACGGGTTTTGGTGTTGGTGTTGACCTCGTTGTTCAGTTTTTGTATGACGTCGTCTTTCTTTTTAAGTTCATTTTGTATCATATGTTGAGTGTTTTTTCCCACTTTATTTCTTAGGTTCTTCGTTATTCGGACACAGTTTATACATAAGTAATGATCGTTATAGGATGTCACGAATATTTGTAGTTGATACAAAGGTAGCTTTGTGCACTCATAATGAACTGATCTTTTACATTTTTTGCATTCCAAGCGATCCAGGTCTTCATCATTGGTACATCTTGACGGCGTGCAAGCTTGAGGTGGTGAGGCTGCTTCGAAAGGCTGATCTTTATCCATTTTGATGTTATCTTCATGAATTTTGGATGATGTTTTTGTTTGTTTTCAGCCATTTTTCCGAAGAGCGTTGCAAAAGCGTCTTATCTAATTGACGTCAAATAAAAAACTATGCATTACTTGATGGTGGGAGTCAATGTACCATATTGCGAAAGGATTTTTGTCAAATGTTAAAACTTCAAGGTGATCTAAAGCAGATTAATCTTGGAACATTTAAAGGCTTTGGTCATCCAATCCAATCTAAAATTGTAGACATCAATGGACAATACATTCTCAACAAAGATACGAAATGTCTTCTCAGTCGAAAAAGAATACTTCCATGTACCAAGCCAAAAGCTACCAGACAGCCAATCCGATAGAGACAGATGGGATCAAATCAAAGCTCTGGATATTTCAGATGTCGACAAAAGCAAGATTTGTGTGTTGATTGGAGCTGATGCACCCCGGGCATTGGTTACCACTGAGTCTAGAGATAATGGTCCAGGAGTGCCTTTAAGTACCAAAACTCCTTTTGGTTGGGCCATCGTTGGATCCTATAACACATCAAAAGCTGAACAAATTTATTGCAATCATTTATCAATTCACGAGATTAATGATTTAAACAGAAGTGTACAAAGGTTTTGGGAAATCGAAAGCTTTGGTACAAGTGCTGGATATAAAGGAAAGTCAAATACACTGTCCATACAAGACACAAAGGTTTTGAATTACCTTAAATCAGAGTCAAAAATCAAAGACAGTCATTACGAAGTTCCTATGATTTGGAAAGAAGACATGTTTCTACCAGACATCTTGAAAACCACCTAAAGACGATTTGATTACTTGACGAAAAGGTTTAAAAGGGATGATTCCTATTTCGATATGTACAAGACGTGCATCGACAAATACATTAGATTAGGTCATGCACGTAAACTGACTAAAGAAGAGACAGAAAAGAAAACCTCCAAAACTTGGTATCTGCCGCATCATGGTGTTATCAATGAAAACAAACCAGGAAAAGTACAAGTTGTGTTTGATGCAGCTGTAAAATCACATCAGATTTGCTTGAACTCAAATATCCTTGCCGGACCTGATCTCCTCAACAAATTAGTTGGCATACTTTTACGCTTCAGAGAACATCCAATTGCAATCACATGTGATATCGAAGGAATGTTCAACCAAGTAAGACTTAACGAAGATGATAGAGAAGCAGTTCAATTTTTATGGAAGGATTGCCGATCAGACAAAGAACCTTCACACTACCAGATGTTGGTACATATTTTTGGAGCAAAAGATTCGCCAACTTGTGCAAACTTTGCGCTTAAACAATGTGCCGAAAATGTCAAAGAAGACTATTCGGAAGAAGCTATTCAAACAGTCAAAAGAGACTTCTACATGGACGATCTCATAAAATCGGTTGATGATGAAGAAAAAGGCGTTGAACTCGTTCAAGAATTGGCGTCAATTACCCAATCAGGGGGATTCAATCTTCATAAGTTCAACAGCAATTCACAGAAGATTGTTGATTCAATACCCATCGAAAAACGAGCTAAAAACATCAAAAACATCATTGATGATAGGGAAATTGCAAGTAGTAGTAGTAGTAGTAGTAGTAGTATTTTATTTTTCATGATTGTAGTAGTAAATATGATACAAAGTTTTATGTTAAATTATATAATAAAACTAAACAATGCTAGAATGGAGACCTCATATTAGCAAGCTATTCGAGATGGGCCACCTTTTTGTAATTCCAAGGAATACTAGTATAATTAGGAAGAATTTCTTAAACTACTGAACACGTAAAAGTCTTAAAACAGACAAATAAAAATGAAGGAGGAGAACAAAAAGTAGAAAACTAAACTTAAAAATATCAAAAAATAGAAAAAGATACACAAATGAAATAGACAAAAAAGAAAAAAGAAAAAGAAAAAATATGTATGTAATATATCAATAATGAGATCATTATGAATAAATTAAATAAGTATTTAGGTATATCAAAATGGAAACATGATTTTGAAAGGTGAATTTTGAAAGTAATTCAAAGAAAAAAAAAAAAAATAATAATAATAATAATAAAAGTTTTATAGCTTTACTGTCACTGTTCAATCAAAGCAATTAGTAATCAGATACAAGATAATTGTGTAAGTTTATCCTAAGTTCACAACCAGTTAAGTCAGCCAAGGGATAAGCAGGAAAATTCTGTTGTAAATCATTCCACTGGACAATGGTACTATAGGTGATAGATTCTGTACCATATACATAAAAGTTCTGAAAGAGGGCCTGAAAAGAAGACGCACTGATTTCCCTCTGGTTCTTTGTTTATGTTGATAAAAGTTTAGAGAGAAGAGATTCTTGAGTCTAATTGGAGAAAAGCCACATAAGATCCTGTGAGCAAGAGTTATATTTAGTAGATTAATGTGATCAGAAATTTTAAGAAGATTAAGTTCATAAAAGATTTTACTAGAGTGAGCATTGAAATCAGAAAAAGTCATGATTCGTAAGCATCGTTTTTGAAGTTTAAAGACTCTTTCCACATTATAGTTATGTTTTTGACCCCAGATTTGGCAAGCATAATTAAGATGCGAAAAAAATAGAGCATAATAAATCTGAAGTAGTGTAGATAGAGGAACAAAATGTCTGAGTTTAGAAATTATTCCATTGGCACTACTTAATTTAGAGCATAGATTGTTTGTGTTTATTCTCCAATTTAAAAAGTGATCAAGAGTTACACCAAGGTATTTGACTGATTCGCTTAAGTTTAGGGGAATATTATTAATCGAAAGCTGAAGATTATGTTTGATTTGTTTGTGTACATTCCTGAAAAGTAAAATTTTAGTTTTAGCTACATTCAAAGAGATTTTGTTTGCACAAAGCCATATATAAAGATTTTGGAGATCTGCATTGATACTTTCTTCAATGTTAATAAGAGATTTATCTGAGTAGATTAGACTCGTGTCATCTGCAAAAAGGGAGGTTAGGGAATGTTCAATTGCATTACATAGATCATTAATGTAAATTAAAAATAAAAGAGGGCCTAGAACAGAACCTTGAGGAACACCTGTTGAGATTTTACGTGCGTTTGAATTTGCACCTGAATATGAAACATATTGAATTCTATTAGAAAGATATGATTGAAACCAATTATTGGGAATACCTCTGATACCATAGAGTTCTAATTTCTTGAGTAGGATTTTGTGGTCAACTGTGTCAAAGCTTTTTTCAGATCAATGAAAACACCACAGGAGAACTTGCTATCATCTAGTGACCTACGAATCTCTTCAGTAAGAGAGATTAGAGCAAGATTTGTAGAATGATTTTTTCTAAAGCCAAATTGTCTTTCTGAGAGAATACCATGGAAATCTAGGAAAGACATTAATCTTGAGAAAACAAGTTTTTCAAATATTTTATCAATGTTTGATAATAGTGAAATTGGACGGTAGTTATCAACATCCTGATTAGATCCCTTATTTTTGAAAACTGGGATTACTTTAATAGTTTTAAGGGAGTTTGGAAAAATTCCAGTTTGAAAAGTGAGATTTAGGATTTTTTCTAAAATAGTTGCAAGGGAGTCTGGAACTGTGTCAAAAATTTTACCAGGAATACTAAATCACCTGAGCTTTACTGTGATTTAGGGATTTGAAAATGTTTAATAATTCATCCTTGTTAACTGGGGTAAAGAAAATGAGTTGCCTGATGTTGGTCTTTTTATGTATTCTTTAAAATCTCCAATGTTTGGTATCTCAGCTTGAATTTTAGTTGCTATGGTAGTGAAAAATTTATTAAACTCATTAGAAACTTCAGTAGGCTCAGAAATGATTTCGTTTTTTTTAGAAGAGTTTTTTAAGACAATATTAGACTGTTCCTTCTTCTTTTTGTATATGATTTCATTTATAGCTTCCCAGGTTTTTTTAGGGTTTGTAGAATTTAGGTAGAAATAATTTTTGAAATAATTCTTTTTGCTGGCTTTCAGTAAATTGATGATTAAGTTTCTATAAAATTTGTATTTTTGACGTAGGTTAGCTTCATTGATTGGATCTTTAGCATTGATGGATTTTTTTAAAAGTTTATCTCTGACTGACATGAGGTAGATATACCATTTGTGACCCATGGCTTTAATTTTTTTCTTTTTTTGCTTTTTGGAAATTTTTTTAATGGGTACATTCTCATTAATCAATTCTGTAAGTTTGCTGTAAAAGTTATCAATGAAATATTTGGGTCATTTTGATCAATTTTTAAAATTTCTTCCCAGTTGAAATCATTGAAAGTATTACTGAAATTTTGTTGGTTAAAATTTTTCCAATCTTTGTAATAGCCTTTTGTTTTATCAGATAGGTTATCAAATTGAGAATTATTAAAAATACAAAATTGTAAAAGGTGATCAGCTATTCCAGTAATGAAATTGCCACTACTAGTGCAGTAAGGTGTTGGAGAAATGAAAATATTGTCTATCAATGTTCTAGATTTATCAGTGATTCTTGTAGGAAGGGTTATGTGTGGTTTGATTAAATAACTACTGAGGATATCAAGGAATTCGCTCTTTGCAAGAGCCCTAGGAGTAAAATGGGACTTAAAAGTCGATTACTTCACTTTCTTTTCAAACAAACACGACTGCCCAGTTATCACCAATCGAAGTATTTTAAGAATAACAGCAACAATCTTCGATCCCCTTGGGTTCCTGGCACCATTTATTCTCAGGGCAAAACTGATGATCCAAAATCTTTGGAGAAAGAAATTTGAATGGGATCAACCAGTTGACGAATGTACTGAAAAGGAATGGAAGAATTGGAAATCAGAATTGGATCTCCTACCAAATATTCAAATACCAAGATTCATTGGGACAAGCAAGGAATTTGAAGCTGAATTACACACATTTTGTGACGCATCCGAATTAGCATATGACGCTGTCAGCTATATTCGTATTAAACAACCTAATCAAATCACTTGTCAGCTTGTCATGTCAAAATCTCGTGTAGCACCTGTGAAGCAAATATCCTTACCAAGGCTGAAGTTAGAGGCCGCAGTGCTTGCAGCCAATCTAGCAGAAGCAATGCTTTACGGTATGGAAACTGAATTCAAGGCCTGCTACTTCTGGACTGATTCGATGTTAAACCTTTAATACATCAATAATGAAGTTCGCCGATTCAAAGCCTTTGTAGCGAATCGTGTAACTGAAATTCGTGAAAGTACAAGTCCTCAGCAGTGGCATCATATAGATGGTGGTTCAAACCCCGCAGATCTGGCAACAAGGGGTTTGTCTATCAAGGAGATGATAGCAGGGAAGTGGTTGCAAGGACCAGATTTCTTATATGATGAGACTATCAAAACTTCAGATAAACCAATCGACTTTCTTCCCGAAACACACGAAGAAGTCAAGAAGGAAAAGGTCAGGGTTCATGTCATAACCTCACCAAGCAAACTGATCGACTTTGAAAGATTTTCCAGTTGGGGCAGATTAACAAATACATTAAGTTGGATATGTATTTTCATAAAGCTGTACCTCCATAAAATTCAATGTCTATCGAATAATCCCGACTTCGATAAACTCACACTCGAAGAAAAACTGATAGGGGAGACTGAATTAATCAAAACTATTCAGTCCGAAGTGTTTCATGACGAGATCAAAAAATTGAAATCAAATCAAAGGATTTCAAGTAATTCTAATCTCAGAAATTTAGACCCATTTTTGGATAAAAAGGGAGAATGGAGAGTTGGTGGAAGATTAAAGTTTGGGAAATTACCTTTCGCTTCTAAATATCAAGCAATTCTACCAAATAATCACCATGTCGTTAGATTACTTTTGCAACACTTGCATAACACTCACTATCATGTTGGTAAAGAACAGCTGTTATCAATTATGAGACAAAACTACTGGATTTGCAAAGGTCGGAAAATGATATGGAACGTAATCAAAAGGTGTGTCAAATGTCAAAATGTTAAAGCAAAACCATATTCCACCAAGATGAGTGATTTACCAGCTGATAGATTAGAGAAAACGACAC
Source organism: Clytia hemisphaerica (assembly GCF_902728285.1). Classification (NCBI taxonomy): domain Eukaryota; kingdom Metazoa; phylum Cnidaria; class Hydrozoa; order Leptothecata; family Clytiidae; genus Clytia; species Clytia hemisphaerica. The sequence goes on from NW_027103359.1 coordinate 1,021,441, forward strand.
TCTTTTCAAACACTGGGGTAGATTATTTTGGCCCTATCGCTGTCAAAATCTTGAGAAGTAGAGCAAAAAGATGGGGGGTGCATTTTCACATGTTTGACTACAAGAGTTGTCCACCTCGAAGTAGCACCGTCACTCGAAGCCGATGATTTCCTCAATGTCTTTGAAAGATTCGTCGATCGCAGAGGTTGCCCAAAGATTGCACGGTCAGATTGTGGCACAAACTTCAAAGGAGCTGATAGAGTACTAGGTGAAGAATGGATGAACATTGACCGAGATAAAGTAATCGACTACGGCACCAAGAAGAAGTTCGAATGGAAGTTTAATCCACCTCCTCATATGGGGGGAGTTTGGGAAAGGATGATCAGAAGCGTAAAGACCACACTACAAATTATCTTCTCGGAACAATCTATCAATGATTTTACTTTGATGACAGCGTTTACCCAAGTAAAGGCACAAATAAATGGAAGACCATTGATAACTAACAGTGATGACATCCATGATCTAGAAGCACTCACTCCGAATCATTTTCTTGTTGGTCGTGCGGACACCTCCGTCCCTGTGGCTACTGAAAATTTGAAAACCAGTCTTCGTAAACGTTGGAGGCAAACACAAGAATTGTCTACACAATTTTGGAATAGATGGCAGAAGAAGTATCTACCTTCCCTAACGAAACGATCGAAATGGTTGAACGACAGTGAAAGTAGATGAAATGGTACTTGTGCTTGACAAACGAAACGAGCGTGGTATGTGGCCTCTTGGTAGAGTCCTGGATGTTTATGCAAGTCGTGATGGTCGAGTTCGAAAGGTTATTGTTGGAACAAATAATGGAACATTTACGAGACCGGTCGTAAAATTATCAAAACTTGAACTTTTTTGAGAGTTAAACTCTCGAGGATGGGAGTATTATCGCGTTCCCTTTGAGAATTTCATTTTATAGAAATTTGTTTACTAGCATACGACTATATTACCTAGAGAATTTATAGAACATATTGCTACGTCATTTTATTACTAATTACTATTTGCGTATTAGTTAGGGAAATTATGAGAGTGTATAAAAACCCACAACATTTGTAGATAGGCGAATTCATTTTTATTATAACGATGAGAACATCAGTGCAAATTATGATAAAGGACTAGAGTTTGTTAAAGATGAAATATGGCTGGAAATAAAGTTGTATAATTGTCCTTATAATTTATTGAGGTATCCTTCGAATGAATTCCTTTGCCTTTGCAAAGTTCAACACCTCGCTTGTTTGTGATCTTTAGGAAATCAAACTATACTGGTCCAAAAACCCCTAACAACATATTCAAAGAACATAAAACTTATCTATTTTTTTTATTTTCCAATTTATTTATTGTTGGTCTGCCATAGTAATAATAAAATACTAATTAATACCAACCGTAGAGAATAAACTAATTATATAATGAAGAATATAATATAAAAAATTTTTTTTTTATATACATATTTTACAAAGACAAATATTTGTGAGGCTTATTTCTTTCTGAGGATTTAAAAGTTTCGATAGAGGATTCAAGCTTGATTTTTTTCAATCTGATTCCAAAGCAGGCTTCCTCGAAATAAGAAAGATTGAGTTCCATAACGTTTTGAATTAGCCTTAGGTATAGACATTAAAACTTTGTTTCGGAAGTTGAATTTTATTTTCTTCGTTACGTAGATTTCTTGCATGAACTTCGGATTTAATTTGTTCTCAGATTTGTAGACCTCACAAAGTAAGAAGCAAAGCTGAGTTTCATGAACCGTCTTATATTTGGCGTTCTGCAATAAAACTTCATAATCGTTTCTGAAATCACAGAGTAGAGCTCTTACGGCCCGCTTATGAACTTTAGCGATTTCTTCATATGTGGTTTTATTACAGAACATCCAGATTATCGGTGCATAGTTAAATATTGACATAATATAAGCATTAAATATTAACTTTCGCTGGTCAAAATTAAGATAAAAACGAATTCTGTTCAAACTCCAGATTCTGGATCTTGCTTTAGAGCAAAGTGAATTGACATGGGTTGCAAAAGAAAGATTGTTATCAATAGTTATGCCTAGTAGCTGAACAGAATCCGTTGATTTTATCCTAACATTTCCAACGCTGATTTCTACAGGAAGATTCCTATTTCCTAGAACCAACATTTGGAATTTTCCGGGGTTAGCTTCGAGGTAGTTATTTGAAAACCAGGCTAAGATTATTTCTAGGTCAAACTCAAGATTTGAGATGACCCCTTCAAGAGTTTCCGCACAAGAGTGTGAGGTGTTATCGTCCGCAAAATTGCAGATGCTGGCTTTAACAATAAAAAGAAATAAATCGTTTATGAATATATTAAATAAAAGGGGACCAAGAATTGACCCCTGCGGAACACCTAGAGTGATTTCTAACCAATCGCTATATTCAGAGCCGATCTTTGTTCTCTGATAGCGATTACTTAGATAACATTTTAGAAGATCGAGACTTTTTGTTTCAATTCCGTAGGCTTTAAGCTTTGCGATAAGAAGTTTGTGGTCAATGCAGTCAAAAGCCTTTGATAAGTCCATCAGTACTGCTCCCACCTTCCCGGACTCATCAAGACTTTGATGCCATTGACCAATCATTTGAATTAGAGCATGTTGAGTGCTGTGCTTAGCTCTAAACCCACAGAGTTTCGAATCAAAAATGCCATCAAAGTAGGATGAAAGTTGGTCGTGCATAATTCTTTCAAATATTTTTGAAAAAGCTGGTAATATACTAATTGGCCGATAGTTTTTCTTCAGAAATTTATCTTCCTTCTTAAAAACAGGCGTAACCCTTGCCCTTTTTAGACTTTGGGGAAATTTAGAAGTACTGAAGGCAAGGTTTACGAGTCTTGATAATGGCCCTGACAGTATATCAGAGACCACTTTGATTATTCTAATTGAAAAAGGACCGCTGACAGATTTATCTTGATTAAGTTTGAGCATAATACAATGGATATCTTCAGGAGTTACTTCGCTAAAAGAGAAAGACTTGCTTGCAGATAGAGATTCGATGATGCGAAGTATACTAGGATGGTTTTCAAGCGGATCGGTTTCAGAATCTTCTGGAAGACTGCATTCTGAAGTTTTTAGGCCGAGATGGGAAGCAATATTTACAAAATAGTCGTTAAAAATTTTTGCTATGGAGGCTTCATCATCAACAAGTTTTGATTTATTTGAATCGTCAAGCAAGAAGATTTTTTCGTGATGTTGGACTTTCTTCGAGAAATATGGTTTTGCAGATTTCCAGAAATTTTCTGATGTCCCTAAATCACGAAAGTATTTTCTCTTTGCTTTCCCATTCAAATTTACAATATAGTTTTTTTGTTTGCGATACAAGGTTTTTATAGAGGGGGTTTCCGGTCTTTTTGCTTTGTTTTTGTAGTATGCGCGAACCATGATTGCTTTACGTAGGGTTTTAGACATATGAGGTTTTTGATTTCCCCGTACGGTTCGCTTTTTCATTGGTGCATGAGCATCAAGAATATTTTCAAAAGTTGTGCTAAAAGTTTCAAAGTCTGAGAAGTCACAATCAAGATTACGACAGAGGTTGGACCGGAAACCCTTTTCATCAAAATTTTTAAAGGATCTATATTCAATTATCTTTGGAGGAGATTTTTTAAAGCTAGCTTTGAACATGCTATAAATCAGATGATGGTAGTCACTGATTCCAGTTTCAAATGACCCACTGTTTTTAAAGCAAGGTGCCCGATTTGTAAGAATCAAATCAATGCATCTACCCTTTTCTGACTTAAAGCATGTTGGCTTCTTAATTAGACTTTTCAGTGAAAATGCATCAAGGAACTCTGACATATTCTTCTCAGATATTTCCTCATTAAAATCTCCAAAAATCAATACATTTTCATACGTGTCACTATAGTGGTCAAGAACCTTTGTTAATTCTTCAAGAAACGGTTTTAGCTTTTGTAAACTTGGATTACGATAAATAGAAAGTAGGAGCCATTTAGTTTTTCTCAAATTCAACTCCAGTGTAAGACACTCAATTCCAGGTGATAGAAGATTATCTTTAAGCTGGCGAAGTGGGAGATGGTTTTTTACGTAAAGTAGCAAACCTCCGCTGGTTTTAGAAAAATCAAGTCTAATTGGCTTTTTGAACCCTTTAATCAAAAGCTTGGATTCCGGAAACGAAGAGTCTATCTTAGTTTCTGCTATACAGAGGATATCCACATGGGGTAGGATGATTCCCTTTACGTCTTTAAGCTTGTTTCTAATAGAGTTTATATTGAGATATGCAAATAAAATGCCATCTTTTTTGCTCAGGTTTTTTAAAGGATTTTTTAGAATTTCAGTACCATCGAGGTCGTCAATTTCATCGTCAAGTTCATGCGAAACAAGTCAACAGTTTATAATACTTTTCAAATTGTTTTGAAGTTCATCGGTCCCATTAACATTGAGATGCAGTTTACTGCCATTAAGGTGCTTACCGGGATCGATGCCACTATTATCAAGAAAACCAATGTTACATTCATTACACTGATGCTCCAAGATCTCGTTTACTTTCATTACTTTTTATTTTCTGGCTGGAGAAAATATCTTTTCAAAACAAAATTTAATGGATGACAAAATTGAACGCAAACTTATTTCGTGGAACTAAATTTTATTTTATTCTCGTATATTAGAAGGCTAGAAATCTTCGATGCTGATAGTAAGAATGTTCAGAGCAAACTTGAGTTCTACTAAAAAGTCGTATTTCTTCGGGCGAGCCTAGAATTTCTTTGATTTATTACATAAAAGAAATCAAAAGACTTTAACGACCAATTACCGACAAATTCATCTCCTGTCTTTCTTTATACCTCTATGATTTCACCCTCAATTTTGGCACATTCTTAAGAATACTTGACCCTCATCCAAAGTACACTATTCTTATAAAAAAAAGCGTGTACACGTTTTTTTTTTATAAGAACAAACTATATAAGAACATAAGGCTTCGAGGCCCAAAAATTTGAGAACATTCTTAGAACATTCTAAGGCTTTGGAGACTTAAAAACATGTATTTTCTTAAGAAATGCTGAAAAATAAGAACATTTAAGAACATTTTTAGGCTTCAAATCCAAAAAACTAAGAACATCCGAAGGCTTCGAAAATTTTTGACGTTCTTATAAAAAAAAACGTGTACCTGCTTTTATTTCTTTGATTTTTCCCATTTATTCTTGATTTCGTGGTATTCGTTAACATGTCTTTTCATTCAACAAATTTGTTAAGAGAGACTGATCAAGTGATTCACCTTCGATTCAGAGAACGAATTTTTCAGTTATTCGAGCTCCCGGTTATTTGAAGTAAATTCTTACCCCCCCCTCTGGAATAACGGGGAGTCTACTGTAGACTCTTAAAAAAAGAAAAAGCTCAAAAAAGTCAATCATACTTACAATCAATAATATTTTCTTACCAACTCGTGCTCGCGACACATTGAGCTGCTTCTATTACTCCAACAACTTGGTAAGACAGTGTATCCTCACATGGTCGAACCTGACAAGTATAGCAACATCACCACAAAGCTAGGGTGATATTTTCACAACTGATAACCACAACACTACTACGCCCCATTAAAGAAATTAATAGCTTTTTATATCATACTCGTTTCAGGTTACTTTCAAGCAACAAGTTCGCATTCACCAATTACAAACCTTTCTTTGGCCTGACTAAATTAGAGTCATTGTAAGTAATATACTATTTTTTGTATCCGTCCAACTATATGCTAGAGACCCAAATCAAATACGGCTATTCCAAATTTATTCCCCGCCGACCCGGAGTGTATACCGCCAACACGGATTACAAGGAGCAGCTTACCGAGTTGTTCGATCAAGAGTTTCAAACCGTTCAAAACAGATGCTTGTCGTTAATGAAAATCCGTCCAACATCGTATTTGCAAAATACGTCGGACCACCTATTTAGTCACATTCAACAAGACCGTTGAAGTCACCGAGAACAGTGAAATAGTCTTTGTTTTTTATTTTCGAAAGTTCACTATAAAAACTACTTCCCTCGTCACTTCCCTCGTCAGTATGCTTTATAAGCACTAATTTCAGCGGGATCCGGGATTCTAGGGGACATTAGCATTTCTCGCGATTGTTTTGGTGTTTTTTTCTGATTTTTTTGCACAATGGTGTAAAGTCTGATTTTCGAAGAAATAATTTTTGGGCAAATTTGAGCCAAAAAATGTCTAAATATGGGGTTTTTTGACTTTGTGTGAAATCGCATTCGCATTATTATTTTTTTCTGATGTTTTCCATAAAAAATGAAGGCAAGGCTCTCTAACAAGTGGCTTACTTCAAGCCGTTTTTTCCCGAATTTTCTTTTTTTGCCCGTAAAAATCACGATAATATTTAAGGGCTCTGACCATAGTGAATTTTTAATATTTGCCACTTACAAAATATGAATTTCTGCCTGATATAGAGGACAAAACTTTGACATGTTATTCATTTTCCGTTAGGCCAACTATCCGAGTTTGAAAATTAAAAAATTGCAATGAAAAAATTTGATGAAGAAGAAAATTGAAGACTTTTGCGAAGAAGAGTATTTCAACTTTGAAGAGCTTAGTTTCGACGAAGAAAAAACATTTTGAAAATATCTTTGCGGTAGATGGTGTATCTTTTATCGAACTAAAATTAATTTTTCGAAAAAGTTTTCTAAAAGCTTATTTGCTTCAAAATCTTGAAAATAGTGCTTTTTGACCAATTTTCCATCCCAATTTTTCATAGAAAAACAACCATAAGTTTTGATGCATTAATTTAGAAAAATTTTCCGAAAAATATAAAGCAGTTCAATTCTTTGCGGACAGTTTGAAAAAACCTTCGAAACAAAAAGGTAATTACCCATTAAAACTTAGCACTTTTTATAAAAGAAGGTGATGCAACATATTATCAACGTCTTTTTAAAGTTCATAACGTCATTTTTGCAATTAAGTTCGTTTAAAGTGATAAATACCTAAAATTAATCCATGAGCATATCACAGTGATTCTATGAAAATATACTGTTTGTCCGAGTGCTAATCCCATCATCTTTTGCATTAATTGCTTTTGCAAGTTAATTACACACATACTCAGTGCATCCGATTCTTCAATTCGGTGACATGACAAAATTTGTTTTCCAGATATAGTCCACTGTCAGATTGGATGACGTCCTTCAGTGTAATGTTTGGGCGTCCTCTTCTTCTAGGTTCTTAAGGCGTTCAGAATAACAGTGAACCCGAGGGTTCGTTATGTTGAGAGACGTGACCAGCAAGTGCTAGACGTCTTCTTGATCAGGGCTTTTGTCATGGCCCAGGATTCACATCTGTATAACAATATTGACTCAACCGTATATTCGAACAGACGTGTCTTTGTTGAAGACTTGATACGCGAGCACCAAACCCTTGCAAGTGAGTTAAGGGCTCCCCAAGCTTTGGCAATACGTGTGTTGATTTCGCGTGTGGTGTTTGTGTAACCACCTAATCGTCAGCCTTTTCTATCACGTCTCCATTCAAAGAATGAATGGTGTTGTTTGATGATGGGTTGATGCGCATTACTTTTGTCTTCCAGGCATTCAGAAAAAGACCGATACCGATAGTCTGGGTGGCGCTCTCGACTTTGTGGAGGAATGCCTCAGATTTGTTTATGGTGTCCTCCATGAGGGCAATATCGTCAGCAAAAGCGAGTTCTGGTAGAAGTTCATCTACGGCTTCTCTTTCTCTTCAATGTTAAGCCATCGGTTGAACCAATAGATGTACGGAGTGCGTAGTCGAGAAAGGAACCAGGGGTCGCCTTACAGGACTCCTGAATCTATCTTGAATATGTCAGTGTTGCCTTCAGGTGTTATGACGAGGGCTGATGTGTTTTCACACATAACTTTGATTGCAGATACTATCTCAGGTGGAATTTCATACGAAGCCAAGATTTTTAGCATCTTTTTCCTATCGATGGAATCAAATGCCTTTTTAAAATCAATGAAGGTGATAATGGCTTCTTTCTTGTGGTTTTGCAACTCTTCCGCCTTATTCTTCTCAGTGCTATGAGATGTGAGGAAGTTGATCTACCAGGGTGGAAGCCATTATGGTTTGGTCTCAGTAGGGTGTCGATTGTTGGACGAATTTTGTTTAGAATGAGTCGGTTGTAGACCATTGATGCAATTTGGCTCAAGCTTATACCGCGATAGTTGGTGCATTGTGTAAGATCGCCCTTTTTGGGAACTGGAACGATTCCGGATATTACCCATTCATCTGGGCGAACTCCGTTAAAGTTTTCAATGCAGAATTGCCTGAGATATTTCTGTGAGTTAGGTAGCTTCCAGACATCCAAGGTCAATCCATCTAGACCTGGAGCTTTATCGGATTTCATTTCTTTAATAGCTGTCGTAATCTCGTCCTCAGAAAATTCACCCGTTTTAATATCTGGATTGATTTCGAACTGCTTGACTGCTGTAAAATCATCCGAATCATCGTTTCTATTCACGGAGAGGAAACTGATCTTTCCATGCTTTAAGGCGGTCTTCTCCTTGAATAAATGTAATTATCTTTATAAATCTCTTTGTCCCAGACAGTTCTTTGATCAAATTCCAAGCTACACGGGAGCTGTTTTGTTTCCCTTTCTCAAATTTAGTAAGAGTTTGATTAATCTTTTTGTCTTCTAGTCGATCATACGTCTGTTGTTGTACATTTTGATGGTGCTGTACTGATTGTACTGAGGCTCGAAGGGTGTTTGCACCACAGATCTGTAAAGCCCGAAGGGCTAGATAAGCGACTTTTATCGAAAAGTGAAGCCTAGGTTTGGAAGGATTTCCTACCAAAGTCACGTGACTAAAATATGCACCGGTTTGAGAGATGTGAAATAGCGTTTGCCGCCTACTTTTTTTGATCTCGTGCTCAAAAAACAATTAAAAGGCTAGATCCTATCCGCGGGCACGAAATTTAAAAAGTCAATTTTTTGCTTCACTTTTTTTTTGCTGGAGAAAGCTTAAAGTTGCATATCTAGCCCTTCGGACTTTACAGATCTGTGATTTGCACGTGTTGATATCACGTCTTTGTTATCAACTGTAGGGGAATTGCGTTTATGACGATTAGGTAATTTCTCTTTTCCAACGTTGTTACAAATAAAGACAAATGACGAATAAGAATTTCAGGCGATATAGTAGGGGGCCAAGCCTGGAGTTCCAACTAACTTTAAGATCAACTAACTGTCAGCTCTACTGTGATTTTGACGTCAAATCTTGTCTTGATCGTACTGACGTCGGTATGTTTTCGAACTTCAAGCGGCCGTGTTTCTTTGCGTGTTTTAGTCAGAGAGCTGTTGTAATACATTTTTTTTTTTGCTTAGAATTTCATGCTCTTCCAGATGGTACCAATCATTTTCGTTTATTTTAACTTTTGAAAATAAGCTATTTTCCTACCCCTTATTTTCCTTTGCAGTTTTGCCTATGGCGTCACTATTTTGGTCATAAAAAGTTTTCCCGGGCCTAATCCGTGTCCTTCCTCTCAAAAATATCTTGTAATATAATGTTCTTTGGAATGGACTAAAAATGGTTAGGTCGTAGAAAAGATGTCACGGAACTCCAGGCTTGGCCCCCTACTAATAGCCTAATAGGAAGATCGTTGAACTTTGAAGAGATGGATTTATCTGCTGAGAATGCAAGTTCGTTATCGTATCTCATCAGTGCTTTAGAAATGTAATTTAATTCAAAATAAGTTAATTACACTTATTGATAATGAAAAAGTAATAACTTGCGCGCATTACGAATCAAGATGAAAAGGACTGTGGGATTGAATTTCGGTCAAATGTTAAAAGTAATAATTATACCGTGAAGTCGGGTAACTTGCATCAGTGGACGGAAACTTTCATAGCCATCAAATGACTGACCAGTCAAAGCAGCAAAATTTCAAAACAAATGAACTACGCAGCTTCAATCGCAGCTCTACTCTACCATTATTGCTTTGATTTAACTTTTTATTTTAATGACCAGCCAGGTCATTCATTTGAGGGCTATGCATGTTAGCCTCCACTGATGCAAGTTACCCGAATTCACGGTATGACGTTTGCATAGCGGTGTGCTATTAGAGAATTGCTTGATTCGAGCGATAAAAAATAGACACCCCTGTCTCACAGTCCCGGTGAACTATCGTGGCCCATTAGAGCCGACCCGTTTTTTTTTTAATTTAAATGAAATGCAAAATGAAATACTTTTTATTTCAATTTTCAAAGTGAAACCAAAAACAAATTAAAAAAAAAATAAAAAAATTTATTTTTTCTTTTCTTTTTCCAAGTGGAAAAAATTTGTGTTAGTTAGAAGAGAAAATATTTTTTTCAATTTTGTCCCTTTCTTATTTGCTTACTTTTGAAGTTTTGGTTTCCTGCGGGTAGTGCAGTATTGGAGTGTGTGGGGTAGTGTTTGAGAGTGTGGGCGATGTGGGCTTGGGAACTTCAACCAAATCTTTGAATTTTTGATAAAGAAGTGGCCCTTATACAAAGGCTTCTTTAGGCGTACAAACTTTCGCGAGCAGAAACTTTCGCGAGGATGAAAAATCGCGAAATTCACGACATTTACTTTCGCGAATCAAGACGTAAAATTGAGAATTTTCACATGAAAAAATGGCTTAGAGACACAAATACTTCTTCGGTTGGCCCGAAACATTTGTCCTTTGACTTATTAGTCTAAAAAGTGCCATAAAAATTTTATTCAAAGTTTGAAGTTTTATAGATTTTCCATTTTGTCAAGAATTTTTCGCGAGCATAAACTTTCGCGAATAGCCCTTCCTAGAATTTTTAAAGACATTTACTTTCGCGAAAAGGGCCAAAATTCGCGAAAATCGCGAAAGTTTCTGCTCGCGAAAGTTTCTACGCCTAAAGTATGTTCTTATAAGCCTTGCATGGAAATGTTGTAGGAATTTCATATATAGTATCCCTCGACGCCTTTTATAGCCCTGGTTCATGAATGAAAAAAATTTAGGTGGCTAAATACAGGTCGAATTTCTCCCAATAAGGTTTGTAAAATTCACAAAATGTTTCCTTGTTTTCTCCTTTTTAGTCCTGGTAAGGGTTCGAAGGTTGAAAGTCGGGTGGCACCCCGCCTCCCCCGGCAGCTCGCAACCCTACTACCTCCCGTGGTTCTATTTGCCTTCTTCCATTTAGTCCAAATTAAACAAAAAATTTGGGACTTTTCTCGTGCTGATGAGAGGGGAATCGTGCTTGCCCTGAATGCCATTGATTGGGAAACCTCCTTTCTGGGACTCAACGTAGAAGATCGTGTTGCCCTACTCTCTGAATATATACTTAATATTATTTCTAATTTTGTTCCAAATAAAACTATCACCATCAGAGACAAAGATGCGTTATGGATGACTCCTGAGATTAAGCAGATGCTTTTGGATAAGGCTAAGATATATCGTCGTTGGAGAAAATGGGGAAATCCTTTAGATGGTCAGACACTTGATGACATGGTTGACAGGTGCAGATTGACCATCAAGACTGCCAAGGATAGTTATTTTTCTCGTCTTGGCAACTCTTTAAATTATCCAAACATAGGAAGTAAGAAATACTGGTCTACGCTGAAGCAGTTTCTGAACGTACGTAAAACCCCGAAAATTCCACCTATTCGAAATGAAAGAAACGTCCTTGTAAGTGATGTTTCTGAGTCTGTGGTAAGTCTCTAGTAAAACCTTTGCTTAGCATATTCAATCTTTCTATCAACTCTGGCATCTTCCCATCACAGTGGAAGAAAGGTAACGTGGTTCCTGTCTATAAAAAGGGAGACAGGAGCATAGCCAAAAACTACAGACCAGTGTCTCTTTTTCCTGTGTTTGGAAAAATATATGAAAAGTGTATTTAGGATACACTTTACAGGTATTTTGAAAACAATAACTTATTTTCTCCTTGTCAGTCTGGTTTTCGGGAGGGGATTCCTGCATTTCTCAGTTGTTATCCATAACGCATGATATTTATACAGGGTTTGACAAAGATCCTTCTCTAGATACCAGGGGGGTGTTTTTAGATATTTCAAAGGCATTCGATCAGGTGTGGCACGATGGCTTACTCTTTAAACTCAAATCTTATGGGGTGACTGGACCGTTGTTTTCCTTAATTCGCAGCTTTCTTAACGATAGGCATCAGAGAGTTGTGTTAAATGGAAAAACATCTGAGTGGAAGCGAATCAATGCTGGGGTACCTCAAGGCTCGATTCTTGGTCCATTGTTCTTCTTAATTTATATTAATGATCTTCCAAAAAACCTTGAGTCAAAACCGAAGATCTTTGCTGACGATACCTCTTTATTCTCTCTTGTGTCAGGGCCGGCGAAACCAGGGGGGGCTAGGGGGGCTATAGCCCCCCCCCACTTTTTGCAAAAAAAAAAAAGAGTGAGAGAGAGAAAGAGAGGGTGAGAGAAAAAAGACTTGGCTACGTTCAACGATGAAGCCAAAACGGTTTAACAATCTTTCTTTGCTCCATATCCATAAAAATCTAACGGATAAACTTTATTTAGATGAAGTTGGTAGAGAGTTTGTGTCGACTCGAGAGCGTCGTTTTAGTTACTTTTTTAATTTCTTAGATTTTTTCATTCCAATAACTTCATAAAAATTAAATTTAGATCACTTCACAGCCAATGTAGAGTACCATAATTTCAAAAATTTTCCGGCCCGTCGACCCCAGCCGGTGGGGCCTCCTTAGTCACTATAATCATTTAGCCCTCTCACTTTTCTCACTTTTAAAACCGATTCGCCGGCCCTGTGTGATTGATCAACTCTTGAGCCTTGATGTACTTAACAGAGATCTCTCCAGGATAACTGACTGGGCTCATCAATGGAAGATGTCTTTTAACCCTGACCCATCTAAGCAAGCCATTGAAGTCTATTTTACCTGTAGACTCACTCCTCCTAATGCTCCAGTAATCTCCTTTAATAATTCTAATATCGCGACCAGTGAGTACCAGAAACATCTTGGTCTAATCTTAGATTCAAAACTTTCTTTTGATCGCCATCTAGACGAGAAAATAAAAAAGGCCATTAAAGGAATTGGTCTTATTAACCGACTTTGCAAGCATGTGCCTAGGAGATCTCTACTAACCATTTATAAATCTTTCATTAGGCCTCATCTTGATTATGGTGATATCGTATATGACCGCCCGGGAAATGCTACCTTTGTGCAGAAGCTTGAATCTATTTAATATAATGCCTGTTTAGCTATAACAGGCTGTTATAGCTAAACAGGCATTCGTGGAACGTCTCAAGAAAAACTATATTCAGAACTCGGTCTTGAAAGTCTTGCTGACAGGCGCTTTGCTAGAAGAATGACATTCTTCTATGGAATTATTAACAATTTAGCCCCTTCGTATTTACGTAACTACCTGCCAGTAAGACTTACAGCACCAGGTGGCCTTAGAACAAGAAATCCTATTTATCCTCTTAAGGGCTCTGACCATAGTCGAAAAATTGATTTTAGTATCTGAACATGAAAGTTATGTTTTAGATTCTTTAACACTTTTAACAAAGAATTGCCTTTATAAATTGCTTTTTAATCAAATCCCTTAAGAGTAATTAAGAACTTAATTGCAAAAATGACGTTATGAACTTTAAAAAGACGTTAATAATATGTTGCATCACCTTCTTTTATAAAAAGTGCTAAGTTTTAATGGCTAATTAACCTTTTTGTTTCGAAGTTTTTTTAAACTGTCCGCAAAGAATTGAACTATTTTAAATTTTGCGGAAAATTTTTCTAAAAAGATGTGTCAAAAGTTATGACTGTTTTTTTAAGCAAAATCCAGATGAAAAATTGATGAAAATCCACTATTTTGAAGATTTTGAGACAAAGAAGCATTTACAAAAATTTTCCGCAAAATTTTTTATTGTTCGGTAAAAGATACACCATCTGCTGCGAAAAATTTTTCAAAATGTTTTTTCTTCGCCGAAACTAAGCTCTTCAAAGTTGAAATACTCTTCCTCGCAAAAGTCTTCATTTTCTTCTTCATCAAATTTTTTCAATGCAATTTTTGAATTTTCAGATTCAGGAATAGTTTGTCTAACAGAAAATGTATAACATGCCATAGTTTTGTTGGTTACATCAGTCAGAAAACACATTTTAAACACGGCAATTATGAAAAATTCACTATGGTCAGAGCCCTTAATATACGAACTGAGCGTTTCGGTAACACTTTTTTCCCGTACTGCATATCTCAGTGAATGTTCTGGGAGGTAATATACGAGATCTACCTTCTATTAAAACTTTCAAAAAAGCAATCTATGAATTTTTGAGACCCAAGCAATCTCATGTTTTTGATGTTCATGACATTCAAGGAGTGATCTTTCTTAATCGACTTCGGGTCGGTTTCAGCCATCCCAACGAGCATAAATTTAGACATGTCTTCCGCGACACTTTAGACCCTTTCTGTGGTTGCCGAATTAACTCTGTTGAAAACAATCAGCACTTTCTTCTGCACTGCTCTATATATTCCCATGCAAGACAATCTTTGTTCGACAAACTAGGCATTATTTTTCATCCGCCGCTTAACCCTCCTTTTTTCGGCTTTTATTATATGGGGATGAAAGTTTAACGTCAAATCTAAATAAATCTATTCTTTGTTCTGTTGTTGAATTTCTTAACGAAACTGGAAGGTTTAGCGGTGCTTTATTTTACAGAAGCAGCCAACGAGCCCATTTCCCCGAAATATCTGTTTCCCTTTTCCAGGAGAGAGCGTTTTTTGAAAAATGGGGAAACAGATCCGTTTTTCTAGGAGAGAGATTTTCCTTAAAACTATCTGTTTCCCCGCTCCAGCTGATGACGTCATCAGAGAGAAACACATCAATATTTCTAGGAGACGACATAATAAATTGGGAAACAGATATCTGTTTCCAAAAAAGATGATATTGCATTGGAAACAGATTGAACTTTATGGGGAAAACAGATATCAGTAAAAAAAAAGAAAGGGAAACAGATGAAAATTTCCAGGAGAGGGGAACAGATATCCTATTTGGGAAAACAGATCAAAATTTTAATTCTGAAAATTGTGGAAACAGATCAAATTTTCTAGGAAAGTACTTTGGGATTAAAAATTTAGGTTTTGCGGAGAAACAGATCTTTATTTCTAGGAATAAGATTTTTGAAATATTCGACCAACAGATCAAATTTTCCAGGAAGGCTATGTCTGGGAAACAGATACTTAAAAAAAGGTCCTCGTTGGATGCTTTCGATTTTAGGCTTTCACCTAACAATTGTAGCTTCCTTCTCCAAGATTTTTTCTTTATTTACTTATTTATTTATTTTTTACATAGTCTAGTACCTCTGGCGATATAACGTTAGTTCCTAGCGGGGGGACTATATTTTATGTTTAAGTAATGTTTTGTAATATATGTTCGTAGTGTACACGTGTTTTTGTTTCAATAAAGAAAAAAAGAAAAAAAAAAATTTAAGTCATTAAAGGATCTTCTGACAGAGCCTTTCATTTTGGCTAAACAATTCCATAGAAAGCACATCGGCACATATCTGTATAGCAAAACTAAATTATAGATATAGACTACTTACCTCTCAAAAAGTTATTCTTGATAACCAAATTTTAATCTATCACTTTGAAGCAAAAAATATAATTGTAACCAAGCACATAGACAGGAGAACCGTCGTGTGTTTTTTTATAATTTGATGTACACAAGACGGGTTCGAGCTGTGAGTCCAATATTGGACTCACATTTTTTAGAGTGGGAAATTCGAATTTAGCGCTGTCCTCACTTACTAAAATAAAAACCAAATTTCGAAAGTTGCGCTTTCTCTAAGAAAGTGTGACCAGTAAAAGAATAACAAAATTTGATTGGCTATGTTTTCAACCGTTATTAGGATCTGTGAAATTCAAACTCTCAACCCATACCATGCTATACATTTCGACATCAGTTTATCAAAGAAGAAATCATAGCATGGATTCCCAGGCTACCAAGCACACCCCTCATTCATTTTTTTACAGTGTTGAAATTAATTATGCTCAAATATTTTGTGGGTGTACAAATGAAGTACACAAATACATAGTAATTATAAAAGCAAATCATTCAAAAGTTTCCATAAGATAAAAAACAACACAGACTCGACATACTGACAAAGACTTCTTTCACTTCCATGAAGATATGAGCACGCATGTATAGGTACCATTTTGAAATGAAAATCAAAACAATAGAATCTTACGGCAGCCGAAATTTTAGTGTCCTCAATGGGCCACGCGATGGACCATGAAGGACACAACATTTAAAAAACGGTTGAAGAATCAAAACCAAAGTAGTTTTTTTTACTTAACCAAAATTCACATGTCCTCTATGGGCCACGCAATGGACCAGAATGGACAGTACTTTGAAAACGAAAATCAAAATGGATATGTTTTGACTTTTTTCTTTAGTTTAGAAAATAAATAATAATTTTCAATTTTAAAAAATAGATTGGCCTTCATGGGCCACCATACATTTCCCCACAGCGGGGGTAAAAATTTCTATTGAAATCTCAATGGGGATAAAAAATTCCATTGTTCGAAGATCAAAAAATCTAGTGGGATGGTTTTGGAGTGCAATTTTTAAACATTTTTTTCGAATGGGGTGAAATCAAAGTCAATTTCCCAGCGAAATTCTAGAGTATTTTGGCCACCGGGGACAAACTCTTTGCCCAATTTTCTAGTAGGGCTGGGGTCCCAGCGGGTCTGTGACACAGGGGTTTAAATAAGCGTTTCCAAGGCTCATCAAAAATTATACATTTTTATCCCGCGTAAAAGTTATGGCAAGATCATATTAAACCTATATTACTGTATAACATATGTTATAAACGACTCCAGTCTATGGTTGGTAGAGAGGCACTAGTTAAAGAGCATATCGCTCTTCAAAATCTCTAAGAAGACGAAGCTATGATAAATACGGAAGTTATTTATTTATTAAAGAATTACAGTCCAGGCACACGAGGGCCTCTAAACCGATCTTGTACAAAAAATCTTTTTTAGGTACAGTTTGTCACGAGGACTTCCCCGCACCCTCCAATTAAAGTCTTCATTCGACTTGGCTTTATTCATCTCGTCTGCTCTTCTTTTCCATTCTTTGATTTGCTCTCTCTCCATTTTCGTTAAATCGTCGGTGATGCTCAATTTTACGTACTTCTCGTGCTGTCTTAGTTCAGTCAACTTCTTCATGAAGCGGTACTTTATATGGCTGTCTTTGAAGGCGACTTTGATTGGACGCACACCATTTGATTGTTTTCCAACACGAGAGACGAAGGTTGGTTGAGTTTTTACGTTGACGTCGTTCAAAAGTTCGTTTACGAAATCGATATCTTCTTCATTTTCTTTTTCACGCACCCCGTGGATGATGATGTTTGCGTCTATTGACAGCTTTCTTTGGTCTTCGATTTGTTCTTCGACTTTCTCCCTTCTGAGTAACTGCTTCATGTTGTTTAGGTTCAACGAACCATTTACTTTCGCAGCGTCGGCAAAACTTTTTGGTTCTTCAGCCACTTGGACTTTCGAAATCTTAGCATTCACTGTCTCTTCAATTTTAGTGGATAGCTTCTTTTCCAGGACGGAAAATTGGCTCTGGATTAGATCAGTTACTTGATTTTTGTCTTTTAGGTATTCCTGACATTTTGCCTTTAAGTCCTTGACCACGCTGTTAAGTCTCTTTTCATTCTCACTTTTATGGTGTATTATGGTTTCACATGCATCAATTTTTTATAGCTATGTGTACAGCATTCTATTCTTTCTGCTTGATGATGGATTTTTATGCTGAGGTCTTTTGCCGGAGAACAACAAGTTATGCATTGGTATTTTCTGTAACCTTTATTCAAAAACATATTCAGCTGGTATGGTGGTAGTCCAGTGCAGGCATAATGTAGCATTCTTTGACATTTATGGCATTGAATCTTCATTTTTTCATTATCTTTAATGCAATTATGCTCCGTACAACGGTTGTTGTCAATCTCATCTTCATCAAGGGTCAGGTTCTTGTCAGGTGATGCCAGTTTTTGTCGAATTTTGGTTGTTTTTTCCATTTTTTTAAATTTTATTAAAAGTTCTCCATTTTTTTGAAAAAACGAAGAGCACAACCTTTCTGATTGAAGTCAAATTTTTATCATTATGGGGGATTTGTTTTATAGAGATTGCGTTGTCATCAGGTTATGCTCAGAGATTGCAGATTCACAACTGTGATAAACTAATACAATACAATAACTATACCAGTTTGTTCTGGTAAAATCTTGGGGCAAAACAAAGATTGGAAGACCCCTGTGTCAAAGATCCGCTGAGACCACAGCCCCACTGGAAAATTTGGCAAAAATTTCGTCCCCGGTAGGAGAAATACCTGAGAGTTTCAGCCCCACTTTGATTTCATCCCCCTCCCAAAATCAATGTTTAAAAACTGCACTCCAAAACCATCCCCACTGGATTTTTTAACCTTGGAACAATAGAATATATATTCCCATTTGAATTTCAATAGAAATTTTTAGCCCCACGGCAGTAAAAAGTTCCGCCGGAGCAGCGAGACAGCGGTGTATTGGAAAAATTGGTTCATTTGTTCTTGAGGATATAATGTTAAAAAGCAAATGTTCTGAATCTAAAGGTATATCCATCTAGGTATACCAAAATATATTACATTAGAATATATTTATTTTGTTTTTTTTTTGAAAATAAATCATATAGAACTAAAAATATTTACAATATTTGAAACCGTTGACTTTGATGTGAAAAGAATTACTATCTTATGGTTAGAAAGCAAAGCTTTTTTTCTTCTCTCCATTTAAAAATTTTCGGCCGGAATTAATCTCTTATTTGTAGACTATATAAAAATTTCACTATAAACTTTCCAGAGAAGTATAGACAGTTTTATTTTTGCAACCACTCATGGATTTTAAAGTGGTAAACAATACAGTGTGTCCCAAAAAAAGCGGATATATTTTTTTATAAAATAAAATTCTAAAAACTCATTATCTAAAGTAGGTTTAAAATAATTGAAATGACATTAAAATTCTCTGTTAAATCAATAAATATTCAATTCCCAAGATGATTGATTAGGTTTTTGAGATTGAAATGTTGAGTATACAAGTCGCAAAATTTCACATAAATTATGGGGATTATACTTTATATATAAATTTGTTTCCGCTTTTTTCGGACACGCTGTATATTTAAAATTTCCATTCAAATAAATAACAGTCAAATTGCCATCTCTTCTGATATCCTTCCTCTTTTCATTCACAGTGTGCGTTTAAAAAACCATGAACGGGTCGCTGAGACAGGAGTGTTTCTGATATTTCCCAATCAAAAAATCGAATAGTCAAGCATACAAAGCTTTTGTAAAAAAATCAAATTTGAATTGAAACAGAAATTCAAACTTGTCTAAGGAACCCAAAAGTTGTCTTATACAATTTCGTCAATTTCAGTTAAACTCTCTGCATCACTTAATTCCTCGATAATCGTACTTTGCGAGGACGGTGCCGTATTTTGAAATCTAGCTGCGTGATCTATAAAACTATTTCGTCTTTTCAAAGATGGTTTTCGTTGACGAATAGTACTATCATCTTGTAAGTCCGGGTAGAAAGCACTTTCCATGAGTAGCCCAGCACCCACGGTCACAGTACTAAGCACGAACATTGTCACACGTGCATGGTCTTCAAAATCGACAAAATCTTCATCATCATCCTCTTCCTCTTCGTCTACCGTATGTTTTTCCAGCGCTAACGCGAATGATTCAATAACAGCTGCTACCATACCGAGACCGAATAACAACAAGCTAGCAGAAATCAACAATAAATGTGGGTTTGCTAAGTGTCGATCCCGGTCAAAATGTAAATCGCCATAACCTATAGTTGTTAGACTTATAAACCAAAAATAAATTGAAGAACTAAAATTCCAATCCTCCATATCAGCTCGAGTAGTTATCGAACATCCGATTAACATAATGAAAACAACACTTACAATGCTAGTCAATAAAACTTCCCATTGTACAAATTTAGTAGACACGTTTTTCCGTGTCACTTTCTTATTGATACGTTTAACAATGAGGGTAAGAACTTCACTGAGTAATTTACCAGCGTTGCTGTACATACTGACAGCTATGGGAACACCAATGATAGAGTAGATGATTGCCAAGCAACGACCACACGTCGTGATTGGTGTAGTATTACCGTACCCTATGAGAGAAATATTAAGAATAAAGTTTCCACGCCTATCCTATTTTGATATGAGCCCTCCCCACTGGGGAATGGGTCCTACTCCTTTCGAAGTGAGAATTCCTCCTTTTTCAAGTTGAAACGTTTAGCGCTGCTCAGACACCGCTGGTTCTGTGCACGCGAGATACAGATAACTAGTCTGATTCGCAGACCTATACTTCCTATAAGAAACTTTTTTCGCTAGAGGATGAGCATAAGCCTAACAGATACCACGATACATAGTGGTGACACTCGAACTGCGCGGGAGAGCATATACCTCGTCGCAGGCGCACAGCGGGATGAGTGATACCACACACCACAATGTCTGGCACATCACCCACACTCTTGTATTAGAGTATAGAGTAGTGGTACTCAATTCCCCTCATTATCCTATTTTATCCTAATTTGGAATCCAACAATAAATCCTTACCTATGGTTAAAAGAGTGAAGATTGTATATTCAGCATATTTAAGCAACATGAATTCGTCCCAAGAACATTTCGTTTCTCGGCCTTCCACAACGAATTGATTAGTTGATTCTTTCAAAATAGTTTTACAAAACGGTACAAAAATATCGAACCGCTCATCCGATGTATTATTCGAAGTTAAATTAAACGCTTTCTGATATAACTGCCAACAACTGTTATTGATGTTTTTAAAAGTAGCATCAAAATATTCATTCCCAATTTGCGGGATCGATTTATCACCGGCGTTGCCCCAGTCGGAACATTCCTCGACATAGAAAAAAACAAGCCCACCTAAACATGCATAAACAATAAAAGCTGCTAGAGATTTCATCAGAGATTTAGCTTGTACTTTAATTCCATCTTTAATTTCGTCAATCTTTTTACTTTCAATACCCTCAATGCCAGAAATGACTTTTTGAATTCGTAATTGGTGAGGATTTAATGTGGCTCTCCGACTTGCACGCCGTCTTTTAAGGCTGGTTTGAAATTCAGTGTTGTTGATTTTACTCATCCGTCGGAAGCCCTTTGCATCGTTACTTTCTTTGATTGTAATGGTTCGAGGTCGTGGTACATTTTCCATATGTTCATCATCATCTCTAGTTTCTTTACTTAACTGAAAGTCAGGTCCAACTTGGTTTGAAGAAGTGCGTTTGGAATTAACCCATTGAAACACTTTATAAATGCCAAATAGCTTCATTGTTTAAAAGATTAGAACAACAATTTTGTTTTAATTCCAGATTATTATAAACTTTTCGGAGGTAGTTCAACAACTAGTTCAACAAATAACTCGATTGACATTCTCCATGGACCATTGACACTATTGAGAGTTAAGCGGCACTCATTTAGACAGCATACTAAACTTTGTCTTTGGTCTTAAAAATTCATAACAACAAAAAAAATTACATCTCAAAAGTTTTACAGTATATTTAATCCAAGATAATCAAGATATTTAAATCTGATTTTTATCGGATTTCTGATTAAAAGTTATTCAACGAATATAAGAAGTTCCGCTGAAGATTCCCTTTTTCCGTATCCTTGTCAACTATCAAAGTAAAAAAATAGCCATCAAAAAATAAAATCTCTATGGTTCACACGAGGGTTGATTTCCCTTCTTTTGGACCTCTGAATTCCGTTCTCTATTGCTCTACAATTTTCAAAATCGAAACTAGCCAAAAATAATAATAGAATAAAGGAAAAAAACACATTATATTGAATAATGTTTAAGTGAGCAGATCAATATAGTATTCATACCAAAATATAAAAAAAACTGCGGGATCCCACGATTTATTTATCACTCAAGCAACATAATAATTTGATAGAGCCACTTTCATTAATTATGTATGCACTAGCTACATGTGATTATTTTAAAGTTAATATAAATTTGACAGCTAATATGAAATTTCATTTCGAAAAAAATATTCCTTCATTGCAAAAGTATTTTTACATCTCACTTGACAATTTGATGAAATTTGTTTATGACCGATGTCAAAAATATTTGATCTTTTTCCTATGCTCTTTTCCGAAAAGCTTTCCGTAAAGTTTTGAAAGAAACTCAATTCCCCTAAATCCTGTTATTTGAAAGAACCATTTTTTTACATCCAAATCATATGTCTATAGAGGGAAGATCGATCTGCTTTAGCTTAAAAGAAATTTCTGTTACTCCTCTGTCCCACATCAATGCTTTAGCGAGTTTATGTATTCAAGATAAATCGAGGGAAACAGTATAAAGCAAAGTTGACATGCCTCCAAAATCACCGTCCACTTTGCTTGACGACGGTAAAAACACCAAAATAACGCCGTGTGTTTAGGCAAGCAAAGGCGATATAAAGCCGCACATCAACTATCAACTTCGTTTTGTATCGATTTCATTTACCGTCGCCCTCGATATCCCCCGATACATAAACTCGGTTTTATCCGACAATCGGATGCACTTTGAAATTTTGAAAGTCAGAGTGCACAAACATAATACTTTAGGCATGCAAACTTTTGCGATCAGAGAATTTCGCGATTTTCGCGAATTTTGGCCCTTTTCGCGAAAGTAAATGTCTTTAGAAATCCTAGGAAGGGCCATTCGCGAAATTTTATGCTCACAGAAAATTCTTGAAAATAGAAAAACTGTAAAACTTCAAACTTTCAATAGAATGTAACTTTTATGGCACTTTTTAGCCTGCTAAAAAACTAATAAGTCAAAAGACAAATGTTTCAAGCCAATCCAAGAAGTATTTGTCCCTCTAAGCCATTTTTCATGTGAAAATTCTCAAATTTACGTCTTGATTCGCGAAAGTTTATGCTGGCGAAAAATATTTTTCCATTAAATTCACGAAAGTAAATGTCGTGAATTTCGCAATTTTTCGCCCTCGCGAAAATTTCTGCTCGCGAAAGTTTGTACGTATCCCTACGCAAAATAGGTTGGTTAGCCTCAACCACTCACCTTTCGTGTTTTCACAAGCCTATTAGATTTCCGTAAGTTTATATAACTGTCATTTACCCCCGGTTTTGATGGCTACCTATAACGTGGGTATGAATGAAATTATCAGACAGGGAAGTGTTGGCCATAACCGTGGGAGTATTTCCCATTAAGAAAATACTTTGAATGTGGTACCAAAAAAATAAATTTAAACCTCATTGGTCAAAACGTTTGGTATTTTAATGTCTGGTTTACATAGCAACAAACGGGTGTCTACTTCCTAGCAACGTAATAAACAAGTACCGCCATTTTGTTGGAGTGCAAATATCGAAGGGGGTTAAGTTTGTTTAAAATTCGGTTAGAATTTACAAATATTTAATAAAAAATTTAAAAAGCCACAAAATGGCGTTTACTATAAATAAATATAAACAGAAGAAATGAATAATCATGCCGAGCTTAAAGGTTTTGTTTTTAAATAAGAGTGATATCGTTTGCTTACTCGTCAATTTTATATCGCAAGCTTTTTCGCTCAATTTCACATTGGATTGACACGGATGTGGAGCAAGATTGGTCAAAGAGAGGAAAAGAAAAACATTTTTTCGCTTGTATCAGCATAATATAACAATAAGCAGACACTGTCCTGATATAAAATATGTGTCTGATATGAAATGGGAAACACGGAAACACAAAACAAAACCCCTAAACGTATTATCTAGTTTTCAATAATAATTTCAGTCGAAATACACATGAAAAGAACCAGAATAAATTACTTTGAATCGAATATTGATAGGCAACTATGGTGATGTATACATCATAAATATGAGAAAATCGAAATAAAAACACGACGTGATCAATTGTCAATCGGGTGAAAATCAATATGGTCCCCGTGGGTGTGTTTCAAACACAAGAATGCTCTTTTTCTTGGCGAGAATATACTACGTAAGCAGCCTATGTACACAGAGCTGCAAATCAATATTTTTAGTCACTCGGACATTATGTCAGACTGAAATCAAATCCAGTCGGTCAAACTCAAAACTATCATAATTTTTTCTTTTCCTTTTTCCGACCAATCTTGCCCCACATCCGTGTCAATCCAATGTGAAAAAGCTTGTGAATTAAAATTGATGAGTAAGTAAACAATATCACTCTTATTTAAAAACAAAACCTTTAATCTTACGAAAACGAATTAGGATTCTAAATAATTATGTACTCCCCGGCCGGGTGAGGGGGCAACGGCCTTAAAGGCCGATGAGGACGTGCTGCTGGAGTTTGAAAAGTGGACCCTGGCTGATATAAATCTTTGGGACCCCTTCAGAGCCTAAAAAAGTGTACCCTGGACTCGTGTACCCGCCGACTGATTGAGTAACCCTCCCTCTCGACTAAAACAATTTTTATCAATAACTAAAGTCCTCGTAAGCATTTCCAGTCTCAGATCTTGTAAAAAACTTGGTCAGTTTCTGAAACTTGAAAGCTTTAAATCCCCCGAGAATGTCATTTCAATTTTGCAGGGTGATTATGCCAAGCAAGCCAACTAACCAATAATGCATGTAAGGCAGACAAAAACATGTTTTATGCCCAATAAAGTCGGTAAAGAATTCCAGTGCCAAGGCAAAATCAATATCCATTCTTTCAAAACAATAACAAAGAAACATTCATCCAAAAAGGATATTACCATCTAACGATTGTTGTGGTGTTTGATGTAAAAGAACTTTGTTGACTTTAGCTCGATTCTTTTTCTGTTTCCGATTTGAGAAGAAATGCTGGTGGAATGAGCCGGTGATCCATAAAGATAAAACTTCTTGAATAGAATGTTGCCATCTTTGTTGTTCAGAATCTAATTTACATATTGAGATTTTGACAGGATCAAACTCTCGATCAGGAGCTGTCAAACAGTAATGTGCTTTGACAATTGGCATCAACCAACCACGTCTACTTTGTACTGACCAGATCTGTAATGATGGAATGTAAAACGATATTAAATTAAACTGTGATGTGGAAAAACTTAATAAATTCTGACTGTTCTTCTTGCTAGCCTTTGTGATAATCTAAAACGCGCGATTTCTAAATTTGTACTTTTCAACTCATAGGTCAAGAGAATCAGAAAAGATGGCCTTAGTATGGATAGTGACACCTACATTGTGTAAATGAATGATTGTTGCGTTAAAAGTTATTTCCACTATCAAACATCCCCTTCCCACAGACCCGGTCATTTTTTTCAGCCAGTGGGGATAAAAGTAACGGAATGAAACGCGAGTCCTCCTTCTACCTTTATTTTTCGTTGTTGAAAATATTTTCAGCTATCACAAGCAAAATTGTTCTCAGTAGCCCCGTTCTGTATGTACAAATTCTGACCCCCCTTTTATTTGGACCCCCATACTACTATTCGGGACCTTAGAGTAAATTCTAATAACTTTAGGGATATTATAAATCTTTTACCTGTGTTTCGTCTAGATGATCACATTTCTTCAAAATGACTTCTTCTGAAACAAGGTTTTTGATGGCCAAACATAAATGACCATTATCTGTCACTATCAAGCCGTCTTGTGAAAACGTAATCATCTACACAATTATAGAAACCAATGAAAATCTATAGATATGTCATCTAGCTGAATATTTTTTTGTTCTATAGAGGAAAGCTCAGCTTAAAATTTGGTATATAAAACTTTGAAATCGATTTCAGTCAATCAAGGCTATCTATCTGACAATTTTGACCTACCAGAAATGAAAAAGGGGTCAAATTTCTATAAAAAACTGAGTTGTAGAAAAAATGACATGTTACAGTTTGATTCGCAAACCTCTATAGATATATCTCCTATATAGAAACTTTTTTCGCTAGAGGATGAGCAGGAGCCTAGACATGTTAGCGTTAAATCTGATTAGATTTGACAGAACAAGTCTCATCTTTTTCGAGATATCTTTACCTGATTTCTACCTTGACCATGGCATTCATAGAAACCAACCCATTGTCCATCTTTAGCATCCAGTGTGTCAAGACAAATCAAATCACGATTGAATACAGCACCAGAGAAATTCTGATGACGATTGGCTGGTAATAAAAGTCTTGGCGGTGAATAGGCGGATTTGTCCTCCGATTCCCTAAAAGGGTTTGAGATACTAAAAAATTGAAACCATATGTTCACATAAAACAAAACTTAATCCGCAATCAAGGTCATATATTTGAGAAAAAAGAGAAATACACCAGGAAGTTTTTGAACCACAAGCGATTTGTAAGTGCTCTAAAGTAGGTTGGAAGGGTAGAGTTTTAACTCTGAGTTTTATCATGAGACTTAATACTTAGGACCTTAGGATCTGAGGATCCAAAAGTTAGAAAATAGTCCACTAATGCTCAAAATAGAGCCTGTAAGTCTGCCAACCCCTTCCGAATTGAAATATTCGATTAAATTAAAGAGATAGCCCAAAATCGACTTTCTCGCCGGAACTTTAAATCTTGAAAAACGTTAAAATAACCCAAATTATCAAAATATTATGACCTTTATTGCGAATAAGCTCATCTTCTTTTATATTTCGACTTCTTTATCGAGTCATTGTCATTAGTATAACGCTACTACAAAATCATCATTTTAAATACTGGTATGATTTTGCAGCTTCAAATTCAGTCTGTTGTTTCGGAGGTTGTTCCAAGAAGATGAGCTTATTCGGATTAAGTTTTGTTTTATTTGTTATTAAATTGTGTGGCAAAAAAAGGATATGTTCACATTTTCTGGATATGGGTCATTTCGAAACTATTTTTTTTGGTAGAAACACGCAATGTTTAACCAAAAGAATGGCTCATAATTGGTAGCTTTATCTTTATCCTAGATTTAAAAAAATGAAAATGCGAATAATTTCCCGAACCATAAACTTCAGCATTCTAACTAAAATACTGATTTGTTGTTAAGTTTCTAGCATTATTTTGATTCTAACATGGCATAAATTGAGACTGAGGCCCAATGATTTATCACTCAGTAAACTATCTGAGTAAGATAACACCAAATGGTTGAAAAGAAAAAAAGATTGTAAAATGTTCGTTTTGTATAAGATTTCCATTTCCACACTAACATTATTTTGCCACTTTTCTAACGGAAAAAGACCAAATTTTTGGGTAGTTGAAAAATGAGTTTCGGAAAGTTAGGCAGTTTCCGGAAGAAAAATTAACAAGAATCTTAGTGCAAAAATGGAAATCTCTTACAAAACGACGGCCAACCTTTTTAAGAAATCAAAGCCAAAAGGACATTTTTCATCAATTCCTTCTTCTTCTTCTTCTACTTCTTTTTCTCCTTCTTTATCATCTAATAAATATTCAGCCTCAACGTCTTCTCTTCTGTTTTCATCAAGCTGAAGGTAAAAGAAATCAAAATACACATTTTTTAATAAGAACAAACTTTAAGAAGATAATTGACCGAGCCCGCCCATACAACAATGGTGGTAGAGTTTGCAATTTATGTTTAACGGAAAAATACCATATCATTACGTCAAAACAAAAACTAATTAAGAAGAGAACTGAACTGATTTCAACCTGCAGACACGTCAATAAATATCTATTAAAAAACTTTAAAAAGGTCCCTCTGAATCCACCATAGCATTTTATTTCACAATTAGAAATTAATTTTTAATATGCACGCATCATTTTTATCACCTTTTAACTTTTTATCATTTTTTTTCATTTTTTTCAATGTTTTAACCTTTGTAGAAAAAGAGAAGTATGTTTTGATTTTATTCACATCTGACGATTGCTAGGAGAGCATGAAACTCGGAGTTATGTACCATTTTTAACTTGTCAAGGAAATATATTATTTATTTATTTAGGAACAAACTTTATAAGAACATCAGGCTTCGATAGGCAAACAATTAAGGACAAGTTCAAATCAGGTTTTGCGGACTCTGAAACACACAATTTCCTTCAAATTTTTTGGATGTTCTAAAGCCCATTCACGCAATCACGCAAACCGCTGGGGGCCCCCTTCAAAGCAGATGAAATTATTTGGAAAATATCTCTAAGCATATGTACCTGTGTTTCCATAGTTTCAACAGATTCAAATTGGAAGGAGAGTGGGAACGAGTGTTGAAATTTGGATGACATTACAACAAAGATGGTGGCACATGAAAAGAAAGCCATGATTGAAAACACAACGTATACCACAACACTTGCCATACTTGTTTTTTGAATTTTTATATTATCTAAAAAATGTAAAAATCTTTTTTTATAAGAACAAACTATATAAGAACATTATTTCATGGCTTTCATGGTCAAAATGTTAAGAACAAGTTAAGAACATTTTAAGGCTTTGCGGACTCTAAAATG
This sequence comes from Clytia hemisphaerica, assembly GCF_902728285.1. NCBI lineage: Eukaryota > Metazoa > Cnidaria > Hydrozoa > Leptothecata > Clytiidae > Clytia > Clytia hemisphaerica. The sequence continues at coordinate 1,049,744 of NW_027103359.1, forward strand.
TTCATGAACAGAAATGCTCACAAAATGGTGAAAATAAGAACATGTTAAGAACATTTTTAGTCTGTTCCAAAAAAATTGGCAGTCCGCACATTGATACATTACTCTTGAATGAGAAAAGATATAATTAAAAGTAATACCTCGTTGAAAAGATAATCTTAAGCGGATGATTTAAAGAATTTTAAAGCATTTCGTATGTCTTTAGAATGTTATCATTGAGCTGTGCATTGATTCCGTCACCAAATTTGTTCTAAAGAATGATCAAAATAACCCATGCTATGTGTATTCACATACACTTTTTTTTATAAGAACCAGTAACATTTTTCTGAGGCTCGGCCGTTCTTATTTTTTTTGGCACTTTGAGCCTCAAATTGTTTTTTATCCTGTTGTTATTTATAGGGTGTAATTGAGATATTTTAGGCGCTATACCCGATTTTTACGATACTTTAACCCCTAAATTGCTTGAAATTGAGTAATTTCAGGCTCAGCATTGTTCTTAAATTGTTCTTATTTTTTTGGTGATTTTGAGCCTCATTGTTCTTATAAAACTGTTCATATATAAAAAAAGTGTGACTTGTCTTTACTATTTTCAAAATCTAAAGGACCATTTGAAAAGCTTGAAAACACCTCGTAGATTCGTAATAAAAGGGATAAAAGCCTTACCAGTTGAACTAATCATATCCATACATACCACTTACTCTTGTAGTGTTTGAGTATTGTCTATAATAACAATCAACGTGACCTCTATACAGAAAGTGAGTACTTTTGTTTGTTTCACGAACAAATTTTTGGTTGTGTTCACAAAACAAAACTTATCTGAGCATTAAATATATAAGCACAGTTTTCTGCAAGAACAAAGAGGCTTAAACTCAACACCAACAAAAATTTAAATCTAAAACTTTGAGCCAAAAATGAACGGCATTTTGATTCAGCAAATTCTCCATGCGAATTTTTATTGAATTGAGATAGTTTTCTATCGAAATCTATCGGTCGAACACACAAGGCTCTAACAGGGTACAGAAGTCACATGATACAAGTAAAATTTTGAACAGAATTATCCTAAATAGCAGTATTTATAGATAAAAACAGGTATGAATAAAAATGTAAATATAAAAATACTTTGATGAATTGCTAATTCGCAAATAAAAATATTTGAAAAGTATAAAATTAGCTATAATTCATTATAGCTATTATAATCCAAGATCATGAAGATATGTTCATCCCAGCAGGTGGCAGTTCGGTGAAGGTATCCCAAAATATTCTATACATCCCTTAATGATAAACTTTCCCTTTATTATTTCACGCTTTAAAGCCTTGACAGCTGCCTAAAACATCAATAATTTATCCATTTTTTTGCAACCAGTGCTTTGCACTTGCATTAACCCATCCAACAGAACCAGGATATCACTGTTTTACTTGTCGTTGGTTCTCACAAAGAGCGTCGCGTAATCGATGAATCTCAATGTTTTTCAAGCTTTCTTCCTTTATCCTTCTGAAAGCGCAAGAAAACTCAACGCGAGATGTAATTGTGCCCGGAACCAATTAAAGACGTTTGTTCAGCCTCATGTTTTACATTCCTCCTAACCGACTGAAAACATTTTTAGGAGGCGGAGATTCTTCTGCTTCATCATCTTGTAAAGTTCCTAACCGACTGAACACATCTTGTTTGGGATCAACTGTAACAGTCTGTGAGAGAAAGAACGAAGATGTGAAACATTTTACACCTAAAACAGCAAGAAACGATCAAAGACAGCAAAGATGGACCAATTTCAAATTGCTGTAAATTTTTTCTAAGAAAGATACGAAAATTTCAAGCACATATTTAAAATCAGCAAGGTTCAAATATTCTAAAAGGTATGTCATGATTTTCGAACCAGTGGAAAAAATCTTCACTTTTTTTATCTTCATAATTTTTCTTTTCTTCTTTTTCCAATTTTTCACTCTTTTATCTTTTAGATCATTTTCCTTGAAAATATCTTTCCAATGGTGTACAGCTTTTTAACATAGCATAAATGGGTGCTGAGAAATCGTTAAAAAAGGAAGTGCCAACATACTTTTGAGACAGGCTTAATTTTCTGAATTGCTAAACGAAGATGTAGAATATAGATTCCCGAAAAGGTTATAGCATGTGCCATTCTAAACCTGAAACTATCTTATTTAAACAATCTTACACCAAGCATCGGATCAGAAGAAATGATCAAACCTTTTTTGTCGTCTCAGTCTTTTGTTTAGACGTTGACGTTGATGACGTTGTAGTAGTAGAAGCTTCTTGCGAACCTTTAGTGAGACGATCCAATCGATCGAAAATTGATGTCGACTGCTTGTTACGATTCAATGTCTTTCCTTGCGCTATGGAAAGAATTTTTGGTTAATTACTATTCCATGGTCGATCCCCTTTTTTGCTTTATATAGAACAAAGAAGTTATCATAGGTCCCGATGATTATCATGGATTCCGTATAGAATAAGACACTTTTCTCACAAAATTTGTGACATTGAGTCAACTGCTAACTGTTAACAGCAGTAGTTTTTTTTTTAAGACTTTATGGCTTATCTTGGTTGTATAGAATCTTGATTTTAGCTCCTTTTCAATTGGGACAATAAATCAAATTCAGGAGAAAGCTATTGTTACAGCAGACTGCCTGACAACGTTCATGGCGAAATAAAGATGTTTGATTTCTTGAGATACTGCACACAGGGGTTTCCATTTCTTGATCAAAAAGAGACATTGTTATCTTTACAAAAAAATACATTTATTACCTGGTACTAGAGTAACTTTTTGAGGTCGAACTGTTTGTTGAGCTTGTGGTTTGCTGACTGCAGGTTGATTTTTAGCTAATGGTTGTGTTTTAGTGGATGGAGGTTTGGAAGGCAACTGTATTGTAAACACAGTGGTGGTGTTACTTTTTATACTATTCGATGTTGTTTGTTTAATTGTTTGTTTCTCTTCAGCCTTTTGTTCTTCATTTTCAACTTTCTTTTGTTTTGCGTCTTTCTCGTATTCGTTGAAACGCTGCGATAAAGTTTTTCGATTTGTTTTGGTGCTGCTGCTTTTGGAGCTAGATGATGATGTAGAGTCTGATGCTTTCACTGTCATCGATACTAGAGAAAATATTAAAGAATATTATCAATCTTAAAGATTTGCGATAGAACACAAAATTTCGAGTTAATTATCCACCAATCAATATTTTTAAACCCAAGCCTATTGCTTGGATATTATAATTCATGATACTGTATAAAAATGCTTGTACTGCAGAAATGATTGTTGTTTTTGCTTTCTTTTTCGAAATCAAAATTTAATCGGGGGGGGGGGTACTAAAATCTCTGACATATATGTATACTAAAATTAAGTTTTTAAAAATTTACCCCACTTTAGACAAGTGGTATTTTAGTACACATGTACTAAACTTTCTAGGGACATTTTGACACAGAGACTACCCAATTTTGTTTTTCTCAGGACAAATTATGTTTTCTCGAGACCATATTTTCTGAAAAGTTTTTTCCGGTATACCACCTCAATACTAAACAACATGATGTCTCAGATTTTAGTAACGACCCCCGCCCTCTGATTTAATTCAAATTTGTCTGAAAACCCGACTTACAATTAGAAGATTTTGGAGGTATTCTAGGACCAGCAGCTGCCATCTTATTGGATGATGTGGCTGCCTTGGGAACTGCTTTCTTAGTAATAACTTCTACATCAGGAGATGGTGAGCGGTTCCTTGATAACTGAAAAAATTGGGGGAAATTGATGATTAATGTTCAAAAATATATTGAAATAGTTTTCAACTTGCGTTTAAAGAAATGCAGCAATGTTTATAATAACGTTACATTTTATCAATTTAAGCTATGCATTAGAATCACTTTGTGATGAAATCTCTCAGAATAATTGTTTTGATTTTATCCTGCGAGATAAGCCGCGGTATTTAATGTTACACTGTTAATGTTACCTCTTTTTGTTTAATCTTGGAATATCTGAGGATAGCAATGATATCTCCCACAGCTTTGATTCCAAGTTCTTGAAGTACCTCCTAAAACACCAAAAGAAACTACTTCATTAAGCTCATAACTAATTATATGAGGTTTCTAAAAAGAATTTCAAAAGACCTTTTTACTAAGTTATACATTATTATACATTGTAAAGTAGATTTAACGTAAATTAAAGCTGACAATATTCTTTGAAACTATTACAAACGCAATCTAAATCCATCAATATATAAGTTGGTACCTTGTTTAGTTCTTCTAGCATATCAAGTCTCATTCGATTGTCACAAAACACATTTGCATAACTAGAAAATATAATCAATAAATTTCAACACAAGGCTAAACAAGGCCTTTCTATTTGTATTATATTCTTTTACTTGGGGATAAAAAGCTCGTGAATTTAGTAGATTTTGGTGGCATCTACCAAGTCATTTCAAAGACTAAAATTCCAAAATATGATAGGAAGAAGGGTTAATGTGTATGCTTTAAAACCAATAAAGAAAGTCACTTTAGTATAGTGGCATAAACTCCCAATATTGTCATTTGGGCAAAATAAAGTTCCAAATGTTAAAATCTTAAAATTTTGCAGAAGAGCTCAAATACAATATATACCCCTGTGAAATTTTGCACCTTTTATATTTGAAATCTATATAGACAGGGTCATAATTTACCATAGAATAGCCTGGTAATCTACTAGGTCAGGCAAAATTCCAAGCACTTTGCTCACTGGCCGTTTTTTGACTTAGGAATTGAGTTTTGGCCTTCGGGGTAACCATTGTGGGTGGTTGATACGCGCTGCAGGCGCTAAAATCTTTTCAAAACCACCTCTAGTCCACTTATTAAGGGTTTATTTTCAAGTAATAAGCATTGTATTTGCGAAAATAAAAAGAAATGTATCAAATTGATTTTATTTTCAATCATCATAGAGAGAATACATTCTGATTTTCCTCACCATCTTCATTTTCCTCTACTTACTCAGAAACTAATTTCCCTGGAATACCAGCTTCTTTGAAGAACTTTTCCCATCCAGATTTTGATGAACCTAGAAAAGATAATAAAATAAAAATGATTATGGCCACTAACTTATTGTTATAAAAATATTATATAGAAATTGTAATCCACCAGAAAGGCCTTGTAAAATTTAGATTTTTTTTATTTTTTACATCCCCAAAATGATAAAATGTGACTCCCCATAATTCAGAAAAAAGCTTACCCATAATTCTTAATAGTATCTTGTTAGTCTACCTGAAAGGAAAAAGAAGGTAAGGTAAGAAGGTAATTAAGAGAAAGCAGATCTTTCAAGGATTCTTAATAGTTTACATGTTGAATATTTAAAAAAACTCCAGATTCTGTTTAAAGCTTCAATATTTTCAGACATTAGGCCGAACAAAAATAATGTTTATGCCACCACTTGTTTTTGTCAAATTTTGTCGAACAAGTTTTCAAATGAATTTGTCAAACATTTCTTGTTGTCAAATTTAATATGTTTAGTCAAACTTAATTGAATACTCACAATTTTAGTGACATTTTAAAAGTTGAATTTAAGGGATTCTGGCACAAAGAAGGAAACTTTGTCAGGGCAAAGCTATCATGGAAAGCATTTGGAAAATTAAAGTTGTTAATCAGTGATTCTATCCCAAAATGTTGACATCCAAATTTCCAAATTCAAGACATCTACACTCTGTGGAACCCATATTGAAATGATTAGTTTGGTAGATTTATGGTCAGTGACCACCTAACGATTTTATCGGTAATTAAATACTCACTCAACTCCAAATTATGGCATTCGATTTGCTCGATCATTTCAATTACTTTTTGATTACTTTCGATCATATTGAATACCTTTGATTGTATTGAATACCTTTGGTTGTATCGAAAATGTCTCCTGTAGCAGTGCGTCAAAATCTGAGTTTATCTTGCCCAATAAAAATGTGCGATGACCTGTCAATCAGTACGATGGTCAACTCAAATGAAACCACTCCATTAAGATCATTGGATAGAAGTGACATTGAAAAGGTAGATGATCAATGGTTTTAAATACTTGGGTAGTTTTACAAAAACAGAAAAGGATCTGAACACCTGCCTTGGACAAGCCTGGGGTGCACTCAATCCATTAAATAATGTGAGGAAAGCCAATATTGACAAGAAAATCAAAGTCAAAGTCTTCAAACAGACAGTTGAATCAGTCCTCCTTTTATGGGTCAGAATCATGGGCATTTTTAAAGTCTCTTGCAAAATCGTTAGACGGGAAATATACAAGAATGCTTAGAACTGTACTAAACGGAGGATACAGGATTGACAAAAATTTAGCTGCTTATTGCCATATGTATGGTTTTTACTCATAACTATTTTTCTAATGAGCCCAGTTTTCTATCGTCTTAAGGGGACTGGGGACAACCAAAGTAATTGATTGGTTATTGAAAGGTTGTTAAGAAACTTACTGTATCAAATACTCACTGACTCAAAAGTTTTTTGAAATTCTATTACGCAAAGTTCAATTGTTAATTGATAGGCTGTAGTTTGATTACTTCGGTCATTACCAATTACTTTGATAATTGAATTTATTGATTAGGCGAGACCAATTTGATTATAGTTGTTTATCAAGGGCGCAACACTGACCCTGAAATTGAAAAAATCTAAATCAAAATAATATATATTTTGTTACTCTGTTGTGTAGTAGTACATTTTTATTTTCATTGCTTTACAGACTCCCAAATTTTCAAAATTTTGGTAGCTTTTCCAAGTTTTTGAGAATTTTATGTTTAATTTTTCATTTTATTATCCACGAATTCAACCTTTTTGAGGACCCTCCTAGCTCTCTGGAAACATCCAGAGTTTTCCGAAAGCAATTAAAAAAACACTATTTTTCTCTCCAGAAAGTTCTGGAGCTCTTCCGGTGCTTCCAGAGCAAGTGGTTTTTAGCACCGTTTAAAACCGTTTAAACATGGTTAAAAGAAATATGCAGATGTTTTAATAACATATTACAGTCTTTGAGGATGATGGTTCAGCCATTAATGAAATTGAATTTGTCACATTATATTAGAAAGTATCACTGGTCGAAATTTCGAAAAAATAAAAAAACGTGAGGTTTCACTACCCATGAGTTGGCTTTTTCTTTTTAATACATCTCCGGCAGTGCACCGTAACGTTCTGGAGTTTCGGTGTGCAGACCAATCGCAGAAAACAGAACACCGAAAGTGTGCTCCAGAATCTTCCGATGTTCCGGAGCACGAATAAACGACACTTTTTGCTCTGGACATTTCTGGAGCGACGGGAGGGTCCTCCTTTTTGTGTCTTTTTATTCTCAAGATGTAATTTTTGCTGCCTTTTTAGGTGATTTTATAGGTGAAATTCTACTTTTTTTTTCTTTTTTTTTTGCCGACCAGCCAACCCTCTATTTTTGGTAGTTTGGTTCGTATAAAATAACAAATTAAATTGTTTGGCTTTGCCTTTTACTTTAGTACTGTCTTTTTGCTGCTGATGGTATATGTACTGCCACAAAGATTCCTCTCTGTCTTTTTTTCTACAGGAAAAAGACCAGAAGTCTGAGTAGTTGAGAAATGAGCTTTGGAAAATTAGGTAATTTTGTAAGTAAACAAAAGATCCTCCATAGCTTTAAATAACAGTCAGGCACATCCTGGCAAATGAACGGGGTATTTTTCACCTGCGACCATTGGCAAATGAACGGGGTTGAAAACGAAAGTGACGTAATAGCGCCGAATACCCAGTTTAATTGAACCGGGTTGGAAATATTTTGCTTCATTTCAAAGAACTGCATAGATGAAATTTTTTTTCCATGGGTCAATTTTGTCTTCGAAGATTGAAGAAACTTTTAACGAAAAAATAAAGTTCCCTGTTTTCTTCCTTTTTCCCCTTTTTCAGTTTGAAGTTCATTTCTATTCACTTTTCACGCTTTTAGCCTGAGACGTCCTATCTCATTTACACTGGGTGACGAATACCCCATGCAAATGCTCACCCCGTTCATTTGCCAGGATGTGCCTGACTGAATGAAAACCCTTACTGGTACAAATCTCATGTCGGCTTGCTTTCAGGAAAAATGCTGGAAAAATGACGAGAATCTGGCTGACCTGGGTGCTGGGATGGAATGGCGGGAATCTTATTCAAAACGCGGTAGGTATGTAAGGGAAAAAAGATTCAATTTAAAGTCCCACGTGAGGTAGATTGTGACAGAATATAAATTAAAGTAATTTAAACTTGGCTTACCTTACTTGGGAGTAAAAAGAGATGATTATCAGTTGTCAAGATTCAGGTGGCTATAATTTCCATAAAATTAGTGTTTGGCTGAAATTTCTGTTCAATGGCGAGTTGGCACCTTACCTAAAATATATTTTATTGTTGAGAGCTACCTCAGGCGGACAGAAACAGCTCCAGAAAACAGTTCGCAGATATACGCTTGATGAAACAACGAAAACACTTTAATTGAAATGCTCTTTTGTGCTAACTTTATGAAGTCCATGTTGACAATCTTGAAAATACTACAACGGTGGAGATACTACTTCCATTTCCAAGAAAAAGTTTTTTCTTACTTACACCGCGATCCAGTTTTGATCACGACGGCGGACAATTTTTGGAAAAATGGAGGATTTTGTAACTGCAGTCAAAGTCTTCTGTCAAGATCAAAATTGGAAAGGCCTTGGTGACTACATCAATGAATCCGTTCCATTGATCACTAAGAATGCTTCCAAGATCGATTCTGCAATATCTGCTCTTGATGCAAAGGATCATACCCTTGGTTATCTAGGATTAATGTAAGCTTATTTTTTACATATAATAAAGAGTTGACACAATATCTTTGTTTCAAACTCAGAGTTTCATGGTGCACAGGCACCAATCTTCAGTGAAATGAGATAACGTTAGAAAATAAAATACAATATGTTGTCTTCAAAAAATATTTATGACGTCACATTTGAACGTCATCAGGTGGTTCAAAGATATCAAGCTGAAATTTTCGTCTGTGTCTACATTTGGCAATAATTTCTGATCTCTTATTCAGTAAGTTCTTGCCAGGATAGTTCGCGATCTCAAATTTCTCGGCAAGACACAAATTGCATCGTTTGGTATCTGGAGTAAATGCTTTGGATTTGCGAATGGTTCACCAGGATACGGTTGGTTCGCCGTTTAGGTCTTTGATACGCCATACTTCAGCGGATAAAGCTGTGTTGTTGCGGTATCTTTCTAGGTTGAAGTTTGACTTGTGGCTGGTGAATCTTTTTTAAAAGCACTTCCCCAGAAGTCACAAATTCAATAGAATCTTTAACAAGAACAGTATAAAGGTCAGCTACAGTTGTATGCCAAATATGAAATCGATAATCAGCATGCATAACAAAAAAGTTTTGTCTACCAACGAAAACACAAACGAAAACCAGACCTGTAACTGTACACAGAGACAGCTATGTCCCATGCAGCAGAACTGCCTGGTGAAAAGTATCGTTTACGAAGCAACAGTCACCAGCGATTTACTAAACTACGGAGAGAGGAAATACATTGGACTTTGTGAAAGTACGTTTATAAAAAAATTCACCAGCCACAAGTCAAACTTCAACCTAGAAAGATACCGCAACAACACAGCTTTATCCGCTGAAGTATGGCGTATCAAAGACCTAAACGGTGAACCAACCGTATCCTGGTGAACCATAGACCTTTTTTCAAAGAGGCCACCCTGTTGAATAATTATGTAGTCCAGCCATAAAAACATTGATAGAGCCATGCATAATTACTGTATCATGCATATTGCAATAATTATGCATGGTTTTATCATTGTTTTTCTGCTGGACTACATAATTATTCAACAGGGTGGCCTCTTTGAAAAAAGGTCTATGTACAAAGTACAAAGCTAGTAATGCTTGTGAAAGTGCTTGTATACAATGCTTGACTCGCAAGCAAAATATGTTATGTGCCGCAAAACTTCAAAAGAGATTTATGAAAAAATAAACCTTCATTTTTTAATAAAATTAACATTTTCAAAAACTATGAGAAATTACTTAAAATTTGAGCTATAGCTAGCCAAAAGCTGCGCCAAATAAAAAGTAGTTAGGAAAATTTTTGAGGGGGGGTGGTTTTGACCCTTTTAAAGTGATTTTTTATGCTTTAATTAACAACCTGATATAACCTGTGCTGTGTAAAGTTAACATTTTTCAATAGCATGGCGTATTCTTTGTTTTAAAGTGAATATACATAGTAAGAGTAAATCTGGCGCCAGCTACTTTGCGCCAGCTCCTATCCTCTGCACCATACCAAAATCAATCTCAAGTCTGTGCTGGAGATAGCCGGCGCACATGCGGCAATTTTCAGACTGGTAGCTGGATGAAAAAATTTGACCCTAGCCAACCTTAATTTGAAGAACAACTTCCCAAGAAAAAGATTTACGGGGAAGAAAGACACCCAACTAGATCCAGGCATTGGCGGATAGGCTATTTCCTGCTATTTCCTGGAAATTTTTCCGGACCTCAAACACCTGCCCATTTACCGTGAAGTTGGGTAACTTGCATCAGTGGAGGAAAACTTGCATAGCCATCAATTGACTGACCAATCAAAGCAGCATAATTTCAAAACAAATAAATACGCGCAGCTCCGCTCGCAGCTCTACTCTACCATTTTAGAATCTCATATTTGCTGTGTGAATAATTTTGGCGCGTTACTCGCCAACAGAATCGCAGGTAAATAAAACTGTGTGGTTCGATTGGATAGTAAGAAATTATTCAAAATCATAAATTTCTAGATGGCTCGATATTCAAACATTTCTCAATGGCTACTGGACGTGTAACCTCAAATTTAATAATGATACACTAATGATAATTATGCATTTAAGAGCCACTGTCTGTAAGAATCAGACAATATAAGCAAACTGAGGAAGTGAATTTTTTAAAAATGGCTCATTTTGATATATTTTGTTCTAACTAATGGACTGAGCATCCTGTGAAAATTTTAGGGTCTAACTCAAAGCGGTTCAGATTTTATGGCCGGTTGAAATTTCAAATGTGAGCGGTCTCCGCTAACAAAAAATCTCAAATTTGGCTAAATAGGGATTTTGACCTCAAATTGTGCTTGAATGATAACAGAAACAATATTCTCAATTTGATAATCTGAAAATATGTACAACTTTTAACAGAAAAATGTAAAAATCATAACATACAGATAACCCGTTGTCTAAAAAACATGGCTCAAAACCAGGTTTTTGAACCACGCGACAAAGTTTGAGCCATTTTCTAGGGCAAAAATCTCAAAATGGAGAAAATTATAGCTGGAAAGCTTTTTATTTCCCAAAAGTATTCTCAGTGTAACTGCTGGAAAACAAAAAATGGGAACCATCAACCTCTCTGATTTTTCAAAATGGCAGCCCGGAGTTGGACTTTTGGAGTTTTTTGCCGTAAATGTTGCATTTTTGCCGCCATTTTAAAAAAAGACGCAAAAATTTCAGGGGTCAATTATATATTTTTTGGTACATTTCTGGGAGTACTTTCAGGAACTGAACTCAGAAAAAAAGGGTTTTTTGATATTTTTTAGAATTTTCATCTCAAAAATTTTTTAAACTTTGTCGCTTTTTTAGTCTTTTTCAGCACCGTAGGCCACTACTGGGTCATATTATACTCTGAAAAATCCTTGGTTAAGATAGCTTAAATACCTTCTTTTGTTTTTTCCTCATTTGGTGTTTAAATAACCACTAGAAAATGAGTTAAGAACTTAATTTTCCAATTTTGAACCCCAAAAAAGGCGCAAAAACTGAAATAAATGTCAAAAAATGCTATGTTTGTGCAATTATTCAGATAAAAAAAGTCAAGTCAATTTTTTTAGAAAGAATAACTATCAAGCAATAACAGTAGCAGTGGGCTATAGAGACCTTTTTTTTCAAAATTAAGTTTGCATAATTTTTTTTGGTTGGTTGGGACCCAAATAACATAAATCTAAGATATTTTTGGATATTTCCAAAAAATGGCGGTTCTCCGCCCTTTTTTATGCCCAAAATGGGCCATTTTCGGGCCATTTTGTTTGGAAAAAAAATCTAAAACAGTCTGCTGTGTTGGTGCTACAACCATCAAATTAGGCTCAAAATGATCCTTGGAAAAAAGAAGGATTAGAATGTAACAATTATATACCTCTGCCATATATATAAACTTAAAAAATTAAGTTTTTCGGCCAAAATTGACCAAAATTGCGAAAAAACAGGGTTTTGCCTGGAAAAAAATCTAAAATCTGTTCTGTTTGTGCTACAAGCCTCAAATTAGGGTCAAAATATTCGTTGGAAAAAAGTAGGATTAGAATGTAACAATTATATACTTCTACCATATATGTAAACTTCAAAACATTTGGATATTGGGCCAAAATTGACTGAAACTGGGGAAAAAAGGGTTTGCCTGGGAAAAAAATCTAAAATCTGTTCTGTTGGTGCTATGAACCTCAAATTATGCTTAAAATATTCCTTGGAGGAAAGTAGGATTAGCATGTAACAAATATATTCCTCTACCATATATATAAATTTAAAAAATTAAATATTTAGGCCGAGATAGACCAAAACCGGGAAGAAACTAGGTTTTGCCTGGAAATAAAACCTAAAATCTGTTCTATTTGTGCTGCTAACCTCAAATTAGGCTTAAAATGTTCCTTGGGAAAAAGTAGGAATCAAATATAGCAATTACATACCTCTACCACATATATAAAATTCAAAAATTAGCTATTTAGGCCAAAATGGACCGAAACCAGGAAGACACTTGTTTTTGCCTGGAAATAAAACCTAAAATCTGTTCTGTTTGTGCTACAAGCCTCAAATTAGGGTTAAAATATTCGTTGGAAAAAAGCAGGATAAGAATGTAGCAATTATGTACCTCTTACCATGTATATAAAATTAAAAAAATTAGGTTTTCAGGTCAAAATGGACGTTATTGCTTGATAGTTATTCTTTCTAAAAAAATTGACAACTTTTTTATCTGAATAATTGCACAAACATAGCATTTTTTGACATTTATTTCAGTTTTTGCGCCTTTTTTGGGGTTCAAAATTGGAAAATTAAGTTCTTAACTCATTTTCTAGTGGTTATTTAAACACCAAATGAGGAAAAAACAAAAGAAGGTATTTAAGCTATCTTAACCAAGGATTTTTCAGAGTATAATATGACCCAGTAGTGGCCTACAGTGCTGAAAAAGACTAAAAAAGCGACAAAGTTTAAAAAATTTTTGAGATTAAAATTCTCAAAATATCAAAAACCCCTTTTTTCTGAGTTCAGTTCCTGAAAGTACTCCCAGAAATGTACCAAAAAAATATAATTGAACCCCCTGAAAATTTTTGCATCTTTTTTTTAAAATGGCGGCAAAAATGCAACATTTACGGCAAAAACTCTCCAAAAAGTCCAACTCCGGGCTGCCATTTTGAAAAATCAGAGAGGTTGATTGTTCCCATTTTTTGTTTTCCAGCAGTACACTGAGAATACTTTTGGGAAATAAAAAAGCTTTCCAGCTATAATTTTCTCCATTTTGAGATTTTTGCCCTAGAAAATGGCTCAAACTTTGTCGCGCGTTCAAAAACCTGGTTTTGAGCCATGTTTTTTAGACAACGGGTTATCTGTATGTTATGATTTTTACATTTTTCTGTTAAAAGTTGTACATATTTTCAGATTATCAAATTGAGAATATTGTTTCTGTTATCATTCAAGCACAATTTGAGGTCAAAATCCCTATTTAGCCAAATTTGAGATTTTTTGTTGGGGGAGGCCGCTCAAATTTGAAATTTCAACCGGCCATAAAATCTGAACCGCTTTGAGTTAGACCCTAAAATTTTCACAGGATGCTCAGTCCATTAGTTAGAACAAAATATATCAAAATGAGCCATTTAAAAAAAATTCACTTCCTCACCCTGTCTGATTCTTACAGACAGTGGCTCTTAAATAATGTGTCATTTTTTTGAGCTGCAGCTTTTAATTAGCCAACATGACTTTGTGTCTTGCAAAATATCTATTAAAAGCAGTATATAACTTGACGTCATATATTTTCTATCTATTTTTTATTGTTCTAATGAGCATAATATTTCTTTAGAAGGTGCTTTGTTGGCTTTTTTATTCTTTGTGTGTCAACTTGCATATGTTTTGTGTATTTTCCAACTAAATTCCACCCAAGGACACTTGTATAGCGTAGCTGGACTGAGCACAAATTTATTTTCTTTGAACCATGTGTGTCGTCGTAATAATAGATATTGTCTTTCTTTGACCAATAAGCAGCAATAAGAGGTCGTTCCTCATGTTTTTTAAACCAATCAGAAATACTTTTTAATAAAAGTACTTCACAATGAAAAACCATCGTCAGAAAGATGGATTTTGCACGGAAAGATATTTTATGAAATTCCTTTGACATGATTGCAATAACAAGAAAACAACAATCGAACAATTACTTTATAATGAGTTTTATCACGCCTTTATACAATCAAATCATTAAAAAAGAGAAAATTTTCTTTCTCATGAATGATGTTTAGATTTTTCTTTTAGCAGCTGTAGTATGATGTATTCCGTTCCTTGTTCGACATCTTGCTATAGCCATTATAAGATTTGGGTACTTTGGTGAAAGTTTAGGCGAGTTTAGGCTATTTTTTACTCATTTTTTCTTCGTCATTTTCAACTTCAACCTTCTAAGAGTTGTTTAAAATATTTGTTACACCTTGAAATAACTTACGTAATCTACAATTTAACTTTTTCGAAGGACCCTTTTTTCAAGGTTTTTGGCTTATAAATTGATCAAACTTATATTTTATTCTAAAAATCTCCATTCAAGATAAAGTCAATTATAAAATCTTGTAAAAAAGTCCTTTATGAAAACTAATAAACTTTGCAACAACTAATTATTTCAATTAATTTGAAAAAAATATTCTCAACCGCTGACCGGGGTTCGCGGATTCGCTACGACAGACATGTGTTAAAAAGAGAAAGAGAAATAGCCGTTGTACTCAGTCCAGCTACGCTATACAAGTGTCCTTGATTCCACCCCAGTTTTCTGGTTCATGTATTTTTACATTACAATATAATCTAAGTTGGGGGATGATTTTGCAAAAAGGTCCATGCAATCCTAATAGATACAGCTTTGTAAATAAATATATACATAAATCATAAACGAGGTCATGAAATATGATGGGTATTCAAGTTACTAAAAATGGGTGATCCAATAATATAATGTATCTGACTATGACTGGTGAAAGTTCATTCCCTATCCTGAGATTGAGCTTTTTAGGCCCTTCAAGATGCTCTGGATATGCACAAAAATAGGAAAATGCCTTAAGGGTTTAAAGCTTTGAAATTTTGACCAGTAGATATCGATAATTTTTTTTTTATTTATAGAATTATAATTCACAGGTCTATCGACCTCTACAAAATAATTTTAGATTTATAAATTGTCTAATTCTTCATCTGTCGTCCAGTCGTCAGAAGATATGGACAGAAGAGAAGACGTTGTTTTGGTCTTAGATTTTCGAACTAGGCGAAGGTTTGTTCTAGGGCTTCCTCTTACATGCCAAACGAAATCGTCATTTTTTGAATTCATTTTTTTCGCCTTTTGGCACATATCTTTAATGATTTTTCTTTCGTTGATGGTGAAGTCGTCTGTGATGCTAAAGCCACCAATTTCATTGAATCGTTTCAGCTTATGCAGATTTTGCATTATCCGTTCTTTTTCCTCTATACTTTTTAAGATCAACTTGATTGGACGCCAATGTAGCCCTTTTTGGTTTTGTCCAATGCGATGATGGTGGGACGGTTTGATATCTTGAACGCCAATGTTACCTAGTATACCTTCAATATCTATTTTGTCCTGTTCCTGTTGTTCCTCTTTGTTGTCTACCTCTAATTCCACCATTCCATGTATAATAATATTTCGTTTTCTTGATTCGATGTCTCTTTTTTCATTCTTGTTTTCTTGTTGGTGTTCTCTCACTGCTGATTTGAAATTATCCTTGTGTTTCTTAGTTATTTCAGCGTATGTTTTTTCTGATGTTTTCTCTATGTAATTCGTTGTTTGCTTTATTTCTTTTTTTATAATCTGCTTGGTTTTTATTTCAAAGTCAGCCATCTTATTGGTTAAGATGTTTTCGATATCGTTCTTAAGGATGCGGTTCTTGGCTAGCTGGTTTTTGAGCTTTTTAATGACGTCGTCCTTCTTCTCAATCTCCCTCTGCATCATATGATACGAGTTCTCACCTATTTTACTCATTAGAGATCGTGTTATCCGCACGCAATTCTGACATAGATATTGTTCGTTATAAGTGTTGGCAAAAATTTGCAGCTGATAAAGCGGTAATTGTGTGCACTCGTAGTGTACCATGCGGTGGCATTTTCGGCATTTTAGACGGTTTCGGTCATCATCATCTGAGCAGGAGGTGGGAGTGCATGTTTGGTTTTGTTTAGCTTCTTCAAATGGTTGTTTTTCTTGCTTTTTGTCGGTTTTTTCGTTCATGTTTTTGATTTTGCTAAATTTCAACCATTTTTGAAGAACTGCACAAAATGCGTGTTGACTAACTGACTGATAATGGAAATTGATTTGCAAAATTTTAATTTGGCTACCTGTCTAGTTAGTCTTTTCCAGTCCAGATTATAAATTTGGCTAAATCACATACTGACCAATTGGCTCATTCATTTTGACTGAATTGTATTCCTTAAAACTAGTAACAGAAAAATACAGATCCCATGAATATTTGATACTTTGCAGACTGGTCTAACCTAACTAAGTCAAAAGTTTATGTAAGTAGCATTTTTCAATCCTAAAATACAGTAACCTACGGCTAATTTAAGCAAAAAATTTTAGGGCCAGTCTGTAAAATACACAATGATGTTAGGTTGCAAAATATTGGCTACACCCCCATCATGTTACATGGAATTCCCTAATAAAACAAAGAAAGAAAATGAAAGTGAAAGAAAAGTTGAGAGTTCTATTTTCGACATATCAAAGAACGATGACATAACCAGTGGCAATGTCTTTGATCCTGGCCAAATTTTCACCAAAGATACAAATGCCAATTTGATAAATATTTCAAAAGTGATCAGTATAACATTCTTGGGATGACATTGCTCTATACAGTTCTTTTAAAAAAATACAGATTAATTTAGATTCTTTTCCACATAAGATTTGACTGGAAATTGAAAAGCAGTTTGCTGAATACAATCTTATTTTGAAATTAGTCAGAGACAGACTTAACTTAAGGCCTATTCCTTGGTTAAAACTCTTTCTTCCTATATAAAGCAGATGATTATTTTTAAGCAAATCAATTTCTATGATGCACACCCATATTTGAATTAATTTTCCTCATACACACAAAAGTCCCTGAGTCTGCAAACTCCATAATGCTCAAAACCACTCCTACAAAGAGCCATAAACGAATTCTCAGTGTGTTTTGAAATCTTTGTTTTATTTTAGAGTCATTAAACTCTCGCTACCAAACATTGGAGATTTTGAGCTGTTTTTCAACCAGGTAGCTCAGCTCATAGAAGGAGGATGTCAAACACAGATCCAATCCCAAGGCGTTGATAAATGTAAGTCTCACACACAATGTTTTTATTACAAATGAATTTCATTGGACATTTTAACAAAAGGTTTTTTCAACGCATGAACATTATAAAAAAGAGCCAGAGTTTATTTACTTAATTTGGTCTTTCCATTCTTTAACTTTACAATATCAATGAGTATCTTGAACATCCACATACTCAATATTATAAAATTTTCATTTTTTTCCTTCAGTAGTTAGTCAGGTGATCAAAGTAGGCCAGATAATTGCGTGTCACGCTTAAAATATTTCTTCATAGTTTTATCACTTATAAATTCTTTTTTTTATTTTAGTTACACATATTTGTCACTGTCTGGTTAAGATTCTCGTTGAACAAAGAAAGGTTCGTTTATTGTACACGCTTAATTATGATAATGAGTTTTCTTTATGTAAACCTAGTGTTGTTTTTAAATCTACCCTAATTGTTAAAAATGATGCAAAATACTCTGTGACAAAGTCTTTATGTCACACTATTTTTGCGCATAAAGCTTAGTATTCGATTTCCATTTTCTTCAGTTTACACTGTTCCATTTCAGGCATTTCGTGGTATCTATCTTATCGATCAGGCTATTCAAAAGATCCAAGAAAGTCCATCACAATTAACATCTTTACACCCTGATTTCTTACAGGTATAAATTCCTCAATTACTAAACACTTGGTTCTCAACTTCAGTTGAGCTAGAATCTGAGAATGTCTGTCTTGTGTATCTTTATGTCTGTCTGTCACCTAAAAATTTTGGGGCAGCGTGGAGACTTCAAAAATGGCCGAATTTGGCTGAAATTTTGCACACTTCTCTTTGGGTGAATATCATTCTGGGGATGTTTTTTTTCATTTTTTCAAAATTTAAATTTTTAACGAGGCTAAAAACTTTGGGGCACGCTGACGACTTCAAACATTGTCGGATTCTGCTGAAATTTTGCACACTTGTTCCCTGGATTGTTTTTTTATTTTTTCTAAATTTCGGTTTTTAGGGGCGTGGTCACGAGCTTTAGCCTCAAAACGAGGCTATAACTTTTCATTTATCAAAGATTTTCTGTTGATGTTTACAATTGGCCTACGAATAATTTAAAAGATACTGAAGTTGAGCCAGTGCGGTTAGCACGTTCAACAGTTGCACAAGTACTCTCCCCTAAGGGCATTTAGGCAAATGAGAGTTGACACTTTTTTCAACTTCAGTTGAGAATGTTTGTCTGTGTGTATGTCCCAAGACTTTAGGGCAGCCTGGAAACTATAAAAATAGTTGGATTTGGCTAAAATTTGACACACTTCTTCCTTGGGTAAATATCTGGATATCTGGTTTTTCTTTCCTTTTTGCAAAAATTCGAATTTTTGGGTCCGGGACAAGTTTCTCGGCAAAATAAGGCTAAAACTATTTTACTGTTAAGAGTTTTTTGTTTTTACTATTTTTAGTTATGTTTGGTTGCAAAATGTATGAAACCTGCCATAAAGTATTTGAATATTGACATAGCCTCAATACAAGAGGTAAGCCCTTGAACTTCTGTATGTTATTAATTTATAAAGCCTCTATGTTGTAGTGGGTGTTTAGAGCTCATATTATCATAAACTTACCTTAGTGTCAACACATGAAGAGCGCTTCAAATTTATCAATTTATTTTTGAATTCCTGACATATTTTTTGTGACAAACAAATTTGCTACAAACTTATTTTCCCAGTGTACAACAAATTTTAGAGTTTTTTTATTTAATGCGTATTGAAATTACATCATCTCATTATTTATTATTTTTAGAGTGCAAAAGATGCAAAAATCTTCTTGCTGTACTATTATTATGGTGGCATGGTGTATCTGGCTCTCAAACAATATGAGAAAGCATTATTCTTTTTTCAAGTAGTAAGTAATCTAATCTCACATCCATTGTACTATGGGCTATATGCTATTTGGCTCTTTTCTGATGATAGTGCATACAAGGTAGTCAACACAAAACTTTTGAGTAATGGATTTTAACATTTTTGTTTTTATCAGATTCAGTTGAGCTAGAATTTGATAATGCATATATGTGTCTGTCACAAAAATTTTAGGGCAGCATTGAGACTTCAATGAATGATCAGATTTGGTTGAAATCTGGCACACTTGCTCTTCGGGTGAATATCTGGGGGTGATTTTTCAAATTTGCGGCCCGAAAACGAGTTTTTCGCCAAAACGAGGCCAAAACTTTGAGGCGGCAATCTGGAGACTTCAAAAATGGTTGTTCTTTAGAAGATGAAACAATTTTTTTATTGGAGGTTAATGACCAACCAAATCAATTAAGAGCTTGATTTGACCAAAACCTAAGGACGAATCGATTTCTTGAAATTACTGAGAATTGAAAAGAAAATCTAATCACTTAAATTTCTGTTTCTTTCAGGCGGTGACCACGCCCTGTATGGTGATCAGTCAAATCATGTTAGAAGCGTACAAGAAATTCCTCCTTTTATCCATCTTTATCCATGGAAAGGTACCATAAACTTTTCTATTTCAATTTATATGATATCCTTTGTTTCTGAATTTTATGTTTGACTCTGTTGAAATCTCTTAAAAATGGTTATATTTGCAATCTGTATCACACGAACTTTGGCGTAGTGGAATAGTGGTTATCATCCTTGACTCCCGCCTGGGGGGCCCGAGTTTGATACCCATCGTGTCTCAGCTCGCGCCTGTCAAGTCGCAGTGTCTGTTTTCAAGTTGAGTTTGCCTAGAAAAAGCTCGGAAGAATGTATCCGGGGACGGGAATTCACGACGGCTGTTGTTGTAATTGATTCCCGTTTTAGGAATCATATGATATATAAACATATTACGCCTGGCAATAAATATAAGCATATTACGCCTGGCAATAAATATAAGCATATTACGTCTGGCGATAAATATAAGCATATTATGCTTGGCAATAAATATAAGCATATTATGCTTGATATCGATTGAAACGAACTATTTCATAACAAGATTTTATTTACTTCATTTCTGGCTAAATAATCTGTTTATCTGGCTACGAAAGATAATTGAAAATCATGTTTTACTTTTTGAAAATAAGGATGAGTTGAGCTGTCGTTACCTTATCTTACCGTTCAATCCTACCTTATTGGTTTGGAATGTTTGTTCTGTTGCCTTATATACGCAAATTTTTAATATATCCTAGTTGATTCCTAGGGATACAGCAAGAGGATAATTAATTTGTTTTTTTTTATGCTTGGTTTAAACCTTTAAACCCTTTGGATTTATTAAAGAATATTACATCGCCGTGCAGATGCTAATTACTCCTCGCATAGTACTAATTCATTCTAAAGGCCATGGTTCCATAAAAGAGTCTGCCCAGTTTGGTGGACCACTTAGGTGTTTTTAATCTAGATTAAAGCTGAATATTAAATGAGCTATTGTGCGCGATGATTGGCTAAAGCAAAACAATCGCACCAAAATCAAGCATCAATCGTAAATATAAACATTAGAACCCCAATCGCTTTCGCTTTCAAAGTGAATTTCTGTGAAGAATTTCTGAGAAATTCGGGTTTACGCAACAAAATGTTAACATTGTTTTGTTTATTTCCGATTATTTTTTGAAGGAAAACAAATATTTCTGAAATTTACTTCCATGTTAGAAATGTTCTTTCTTACCTCCCGCTAATTGAAGGGGAGGGGTTATCTTTTGTTCTTTGCTTGGTCTATTTTGTGAGTTAATTAAATGATCACGATTTCTTTGTTATTCTAAGAATAATTATCTATTTTGTTTGGTTTAAATTAGATTAAGTTTTTTTTTGGGTCTGAAATAGATCATTTCATTTTGGTGTTTCTTACTTAATCTACGAATGAAAAATGAATTGAATGTGGAAAAAAAATTTGCGCTCTAACGAATTTTACTGCTTTTTCATCTGTGGAATCTTAACACAGATACAACATTTCAAGTTAGAGACTGATTTTTTGAATTATTGAAAATTTATTGGAAGTTTGAAATTTTCAAATGGTAACAATTTGATATGTAACAACATGATAAGTGACAGATTTATTTAAAAGACGCGTTCTCGTTCGTTATAAATAAATGATCAACGAAATCGAATCGAGAAAATAAAAACTTGACACTTGAACATAAAGCGTTTAAAAATTTCAATATTTCATTGAATCGAAACCCTGTAGTTTCATTTGGTTGAATTTCATGTTATGCATACTTGATGTGTCGTAATGCTAAATCACCGGATGAGTGTAATCTTGTAAACAAATCACGAAAATTGACAACATATTTTGAGTAGTTGCATTCATTTTTGCTACGAATTCAGAAATTGGCACCTTACGTCATTAATTGTTAATGAAATTGCAAACTAGAAAGTTTTCGATGAAAATTTTAGAAATTCGTTTTCGATATATCGATTGTTTTAGAGAAACCTTCGCAGCACTCGTCAATACAAAAGCACATCCCAGTTTGTAAAACTTTCACAGCACTGAGAGATTATTAATTATAAACTTGGGGATAAATATCCTTTGAAGAGTTTAAATTAGAAGCTGATTTACTTTTTGTTGAAATGGTTGAATGTTGAAGCTAATCACTAAAGTTGTTTTAAACCAAAAATCGTCCACAAAGGCTGCACCGAAGTCAAAAAAAGCTATGGCGTTGTTCGCCGGTAATTTAAAAGAATTTTTAACAATCAAAGTGAAAGTTCGTAATGACGAATATTCAGATCAAGTATCCAGGCTAGTGGTGACAAAATGTCTTGTCATCTGTACTTTGTTAACAGCACTAGACTGGTTTCACGACTCATTTAATTGCTTGCCACCTCCGTCAACCTCTAACGAAGAAAATCACGCCCTTGAATTACCGAAAGATTATCTTATGAGTGTGTGCTGGATCAACGGTATATACGTGTATCCAGAGCTAGCCTCACACATGGATAAATGCTCATTTTACGGCGTCCCCATACAGCTTGACGATGATGGACTTTTAGACGGCGATAACGTATTGCCGGATGTTTGTCGTAGGGTCGCTCGGTACGGCTCTAGAAAAGTCAATCAAAACTGCCGGAAATTGGAGAAACTTTATTTCACTCAGTATCAATGGATGCCATTTTTGATTGCAACTTTGGGCGCTCTTTTTTATATCCCGTATATATTTTTCCGCGTCATCAACACAGATTTGGTCAGCTTGAGAAATGCCATTAGACACGAAAAGGTAACATTGATATGCTTTACTTATTTTTTTTAAACAGTTGACCCTCTCTAATTCGATTTTTAAGGGACCAAAAATGTTCTTCGAATTAAAGAAAAATTCGAATTACAGAGAGTATTCTATATTACTTTTAGCTGAGGGAACCAATATTTTCGTTCAAATTATAGGAGGATTTGAATAGTTTTAGTTCGTATTAGAGAGACTGTAATTCTCCTTTAGAACTAAGGAAATGTGAATAATATGTAGCTGTTATTGTTCTCATCAACGACCCCCTCCCATTTATATAGTAATGCCTTGAGTACATCCATTTAACGTGTTTATTAACCATTTGCTTACACATCATTTTTAAACAAAAGAAAGAACACGATATTCTCCCTTCTCGGTAACGCACAAGCACACTTTTTGAGAATGTCTTTTATTTATTCTACTTTGTCAGCATAGAGGACACTGGCGTATTTTAAGACAATATAGCAAGTAGGTCGGAAACACGCGAAGGAGTGCAACGCTTGTTAAAAGACAATGAAATTGCAATTACAAATCCCTTCTATAACCGACTAAAACCGCTTGTGGAGGAGCAATTCCTTTATATATCATAAATAAGCATCCTATCATTCAATTTTGATATCATTTCTTCTTGCAGGTTGAAATCGAAGAGATTGTCAAGAACTTTTTTAACCGTGACATCAATTCCCCTTTAAAAATGCGATTCCGTGTCTTCCTCAACGTCGTCAACAAATGTCTCTATTTTGCTGTAAATTACGGAACGTTCCGTATTTTAGACACACTTCTAAATCATCATTTCGTTGAATACGGACCTAACTGGATGGCTTGGGCATCACAGAACACTACCCGGCTTGATTTTTTAAGCCGGAAAGCCCCTACGCCGGGTAACCAGATGATACCAACTTTCGGCATGTGTGATATATATGATACTCGAAATGGATTAACTCGAACTTACGTCAATAAGTATACAGTGATTTGCGAGATCTCAAGTCATCTTTTATACCAATACATGTTTGTCATACTATGGATCCTACTGGTTCTTTCCATTGTCATTTCTCTTGGTGGAATCGTGCTTCACTTGGTTGGACATTTACACATTCTAATATTTGTCAAACGCAAGAAAATGATCATCCCTATTGCTAATAAACTTATGCATCGTGAGTTTGAATATTTAGAATTCTTACGGCGTAGAGATTTAACAACTTACGGTAAAGTGTTGAGACGTTTACAGACTTATAAGTTTCAAGAAGAACCACATCAAAATGGTGGACATTCGGTTGCTATGGAATACAAAGAACTTTCTATTGGTGATGATAGCTTTTTGAATGAAAGTATAACATAATTTTTGTGTATATAAACTTCTTTTTTTTAATGTCTAGTTTTCCTGATAAATCTCAAGCGACAAGAGAAGGTTACCGTTAAGGGAAACTTAGGTTTACTTGGTCAAGTATCGAGTGGGTATAGCCATAAATTCTTTTGGCACGTAACCATTAAAGAAATTCCAAGCTACCTTGTGACTTTACTAAGCCTAAATTAAGATTCGGGATTTTATCAATGGAAAAAAAGAAAAGAAAAAAAGGCTTTTAAGTGTTGAATTCTTCTCTTAAAGTTGTTGTTTAAATATCTTGATATACGAGAATGAGGTATTTTTTATGATCTGCCATAATATGCCATAAAGTTACTCAGATTTGGGGAATAACTAAGAGGAATGGCAATCTATAATAAACTCTCTGGTATTTAAAATTGTTCCCTAAGGATTAAAGCAAAATAGAGCTAGGGGCTAGGACTGTTTTCAAGATTTCTTATTATATTTCTTGCAGTGTCATATACATTTCAATATTAAAATATTTGCAAAAATTATGTAAAAAATATCCTAGTGTTTTAGCTACATTATTAATAATATTTACACACATGTGTTTACGCATTTCGAAGAAAGTGCTGATATTGCAAAATCATTTTAACATTTTATGACATCCTCGGGGTATCTAAGTCATAGTATATTCAGCATTTTGTGATTCATAATAACGTATTAAGAAAAAAAATTTAAAAATTCATTTCAGAATGAATTTGAATTATTCATGACCAGTACCCCAAAGTAAAGTAGTAAATTGCTTAAAAAATGTCTGTAATAAATCTAAGGTGGAACGAATTTATATCAAGACGATATTTGGCGATATAACCATATATAAGTTTTAGGTTAATTAACCATCCAAATGAGCAAAAATATACAATGATTTATTTGATCCTTGGAGATTTTACTTATAGTTAGTTTGCATCGTATAAACAGTTGAAATCTTCTGGGTAACTCTCTTGGCATCAATCTAAAAACAAAATTATTGGTAGTTATCAAACACTTTCGTGGAAATTATCTTTGAGTAAACAGTGCTGCTTGGATAAGATGAAGGATTGGACTTCAAAAAGTTAGCACTCGAAGAAAATTTTCTCCGGGAACTAAATATAAACTTCGAAAACGCTCTGGTTACAACGGTTGACTGAAAAAAAAACTGAAAAAATAGAATCACTGAAAAATCAATTCTTTGAACAATGGGCTTCGATCCTGGTGATACGTTACGCTCACTGTTAGTCATCAAGATCAAGCAACGCCACGATAGCTACACGGACCAAGTATCACGGATCGTTGTTGCCAAGATCTTCATATTGTGCAGCATCATCATTAGTATTGATTGGTTCCATGATGAAATGAATTGCATTACACCAAGTGGAGATACGCTACCACAGGTTCGATTATATCTTATTACATTCATATTTCTACTACAGTGGAGTCTCCATTACTTGAACGCGCACAGGGGACAAAAACTCGTTCGAGTTTAAGGAAATTTCGAGTTATGGGGTAAGGTTTATAAAACATTGTTAACTAAAGGGCCGAGAAAACTTGATCGAGTTAAGGATACATTCGAGGTTTGAGTCTTGAAGACTCCACTGTTTCATCCATATAGCCTTCTAGCTATACATCCTAACGCCGACATAGAAAGATTGGGCTGGCTTTTGTGATGGATCCTACGAGGTTATTTTGCCCATAGCAGATTTGGACATGCTTTATTAGATTGAAAGAAGAATTAAAGATGTAAATACGTCATCTTTTTTCTCATTGTAGGAGTTCATCCAAACAGGTTGCTGGGTCCGTGGTTTCTACATATACCCACACCTGGCCAATCACATGTCGGAATCATCATATTATGGAATACCAACCGATCTTCGGAACGACGGATACTTAGAAAGCGACGAGTCGCATTTATGTCAAATCACAACTCTAGCAGAGAGATTCAACTCCAGGAAGAAAGATCATAAACATTGTAAACCCATGGTTAAAGAATATTTCACGCAATATCAATGGATGCCGTTCTGTGTCTCCTTCTTAGGCTTCTTGTTTTATTTCCCATACATGATTTTCAGGATTGCCAACACGGATATGATCAATTTGAAACATAATTTGCGACAACAGGTAAGATTTAGATTCGAAAATATATTGTCCAATTTGTCTGAAATTTTTCAGATGAACGGATAAAAAATCTAACTTTCTCTCATTGTTTAAAGTAGTTCTAGTTAAAGTAAGTAAAGTATCTCTGCTACCGCAGTCGAAGGCGACCCGAAGGCTCCTCTCTCGATAGCTATCTACCCGAATGTAGGGGGGTCACTCTTTTTCCCTGGATTCCCCACTTACCCTTGGCCCTTCTCTTAATTGCTGAGCATCAAGTATAGAGGCATCAAGTACCATTTTGGTATAATTTGGTATAACCCGGCTAGGGGTTGAACCCACAACCTTGCGCGTCGTAGCCGGATGCTCTACCACTGCACTACGGTCGCTCTAGTAGTTCTAGCAAGCAAATGATCCTACTACCGTTCATGAAAAAGCCTTTCGAAAAACTTTCACAATCGTAAAAAAAACTCACTCCAATTTTTCTAATCGAAATAATACTCACTAAATAGAGTCGATATTTTTCGTGGATAGCCGATTAATGTAGGACTTTTAGATAATCTTTAAATTGCTTTCACATGGTCTACGACCAGCTGACTCGGTTATCTGTGAACTGAACGGCAGAGAGGAGCGTGGATTCTTACCGGGAACCCCTGGTTTATTTGTATATTTGTATTGCTGGTGTCTTTGTTTGACCATCTTTGATCATCGTTCCTTAACTATAATAACTCTCAAATCTCACTCCGAAAAATAAATTGTTTTTTACGTAATTGTTCTGCAGAGTCACAGTCTCTATCAGTTTGGTCGTCGGAGCTTTATAGTCCTATTTATACCTATACTGTCTTGTCAAAGGTCCCAATACTTTGTTTTTTCGTGTTTTAGGTGACAGCCAAACAATTAGTGGACAGCTATTTCAACCATGAAATCAACTCCATAACGCGAAACCGTGTTCGAACCGTCGCAAATTACATTGTCAAAGTCCTATACATTATGAGCGGTGTATTTGGACTGACATTCTTAGATTGGTTGACCAATTATCGTTTCATGTCCTACGGTCCTGAATGGATCAATTTCGCCAGGAACAGCAGCTCCGTGAAACGAGATTTTAAATTGAGAACTCAACCGACACCTGGAAATCGTTTTTTACCGAACTTCGCGATGTGTAATTTAGACGACCTACGCGTTGACACGACGAAGAGTTATTCTTTATCAGTGACTGTGGTCTGCGAAGTATCCTCGCATATCCTGTTCCAATACACTTTTGTTGTTTTCTGGATTCTCATAGTATCCTGTATTTGTTCTTCAATCCTCGGGCTAATTATTCATATCTTTAAACATTTTTATTTGTTGATGAAATTGAGAAACAGTATGGATACGAAAGTCTTTTACCGATATATCGATTTACGAGGATTGGAGTATCTGGATTTTATCAGGGCTAGAGATTTAACAATGTATAGCGAAGTATTGAAGTTGCTGAATGAAAGCGTCGAAGATGAGACCACCGTACCATTGACCTTTCTACCTTCGCATCAAAGTCATATCGATGCCAAAACCCACGAAGTGTCTGCTAGGAAACCAACATTAAGACATCTTGATTCAATCATATCTGAAGCCTAAAGTAAAGCCAACATTCCTACATCAAAGTTGAATGTATTGGACGCAATGTAAAATGTGAAGGCCCTCTATTGTTCCATCATTGTCAACCAAGGTCAAAAAGATGAGTAAAATTCAAAAGTCTCTACAAGAAAAACAACATTTTTTGGCTCGATCATTTCTCAAGTTTGATGGTCCATGACTTTCTCATTTCTGTTGGGATTTTTGCTTTGATTCAAAGCTTTCAGGGAGAACCAATAAAGTTAGTATGTGAAAGCTGAAAGGGATGAAAGTTGAATCAATACATTTAATTTGTAATTATAACGACAGTACTTTGTGATCTGAGGTAAGAGACTACAATCTATCTATTGATTCTTGACATTTCGGTCATTTATAGCTCATTTATTCTGTATGATTGTTTTATTATTTAGGAAACGGCAAATAAATTTTCGAATTTTTTTAAAAGATTAAGGAAAGTCCATCTCATCATTTCATCTCACAATCCACCCTCCCCGGATGATTGAACTGTTTTACAGTAATCTTACACGTTTAAAATACGCCGTTTGAAAATGATTGCTCTTCGAAAAGAATTTTAAAGAGGAAATTCTTTAAAAAATAACCCCTTGCTATTTTTGTTTTTATATATATTATCGAGTTAGAAATCTTCGTTTTAAAATTTCCTCAGTTAAAAATTGAGAGAAAAATAGTTCAAAAAGAGCAAACAGCTAAAAAAACTTGGAGCTTTTATAAACGATTTTTACTTCGACAATTTTTTTTGTAATGGCTTTGATGTCTGAATTAAAGTATTTATAAAAATTCATAATAGTACTGTGAATAATGTCCCAAAATGTGATATATGGTGAAATTTTTTGTCTGTGCTATCAAAATCGAGAGATTTTCATCTATATGTTTTTAGGATGAATTTAATTTTATAACGTATTATCCATTCTACCAGCATAGAGATGCAGTGAATATTTATCATCAGACCAGTTTGCTCAACCGATTTGTTCAAGACTGCTTTGCCTTTTCCTGGTCACGAAAGCTAAAAGTTCCTGTTATGTTTTTTTTATTAACGATCGGTTTTGTTTGATTGCTTTAATTCAGGCAATTACTGCGCTTCAAAGCTCATTTTAATAATCATCTAAAACGTGGATGAAATACTTCAAAGTCGCGACTGTCAACCTTGGCAGATTCTCTTACGGAGCTTACATAGTAACCAGGTTTAGTTTGGTTCGAATCATTTTTTGGGACGAGATGGAGTTACAAGCTCTTATTTGATTTGGTTGGTTATTAACCAGTAATAAAACAACTTTGTTACTTTTTCTAAAGAACGCGTCATTTTTATTACTTCAAATGAAAAATTATTAAAGTATCTTATAAAAACTCCATCTCATCTGCATTATTTTCTTATCATTGCCCAAGTTCCAAGCCTTTATCCGGATTAAACGAACCAGTCATTTTAATCCTCTGGTGAAAGTTCAGAATCATCATTTGCATGTGCCTGACGTTTCGCAAAGAAAGGTCAAATTTTTCACTTTTAAATTGACTAATTGACTAGGTTAGTTTTGAAAAGGTATTATTTTTGAAGTTTCAACTATGCTAAGGTCATGTTTTGGAAAGACGCTTTGGATTATTTGGACTTCTGCTTGGAAACTGTTTATGTGTTTGATGTGTCTGGCTGCGTTTTTAATAGGGAGATACGGAATCGCGAACGAAACTGGTGTATACGAGGGGATGTGACTTAAAAATATCTCGTGCAATACTTTGTTTTGTAAACATTTTAAGCTGGCTTGTGTATTTTAAAGGTTGCGTGTTCTCAGCTTACTTAGATTTATGTTATTTTCCTGTATTTTCATCTTCAATTGATTAGCTTTAGCAATTTGGGGAATAGTTTTTTTCCTTTCCCTACACATTTTATGTTTTTGATGAAGGCAGTGTCAAAAACGTCGAAATGCAATGTATTGGCCATGACTCGTACCCAAAGGGAAGATAGCGATATCGGGAATCATTTACACGTTTTTTTATAACGAACATCCAAAATTTTTGAAGCCTTCGGATGTTCTTAACTTTTTGAGTTTTAAGCCTAACAATGTTCTTAGTTCTTATTTTCGCCATTTATATAGTATTTTTATCCATTTTCTTAAGAAAGCGGGTGTTTTAGATTCCAAAAAGCCTTAAAATATTCTTAACATGTTCTTAATATTTTGGCCATCGAAGCCTTATGTTCTTATGTAGTTTGTTCTTGTAAAAAAAGTGTAAGTTGTGTGAAGATTGGTGTAATAGAAAGATTCTGGCAACTTTTGAGTTATTGGGAGATTCTAGTATTTCGGGTCACTGTGAGTCTCGAGTAACATGGCTTTGGAGATTAAAGCTGCCCATCTCCGAAACACTTTTTTACTTCTCGGTATCGATCAGGATCAGAATGCAGATAGTTACACTGAACTATACCAGTGTTTTTAATGTTTATTTTTCATCCGTCTCTCTGAGCACTAATGTTTCGCTTTATGTGCGGCTAGCCTTGTTTTCCAAGTTTTTATACCTTATCGGGGAAAACTTCGTCGGGGAAAAGTGACGAAATTTGGCCAAGTGACGAATATTTTTCCCCGACGAAAATTTTCCCCAGCCTTAATGCGTTTACCAACTACCAGCAAGTGACGAATATTTTTCCCCGATAGGTAATCTCTTTATAATATAACCATTCTGCGTATATCACGTTCTGCTCTAAAGGGACGTGTTAAATGCGATGCTCTCTGAAGAAGCCATGGCCTTTAGAGTGAATAAGTGCAAGAACGAGGTAAACAGAATCTGTGCAAAAATTGAGTTATATTAGAATGTTACTTTTTTGATTGAGGTATTATTTTGTATTTTTCTCTTGTATCACATTCCGATCCAATCAAACTTAATTAGCTTAAAATTTGTTTTGGGAATAGTATGTGAATGTTATCTTTATTAAAAAGTATTGACGGTCAAAAGAGATACAAGGTTTGTTATGAGAAAATTTGCTAGTTATTTCAGATATCTTACTTAAGGCTTGGGGACACGAGAAGTTCTTTTGGCGTTGGTGCAATGCAACATGCTCCACATCCCACCAACACAAGAAAAAAAGTTGTTTCTTTTTTTGTTTCATGGGACAAAAAGTGAGGGAAATACGCAAAAGATTTTGTCCCAGGGACAAAAGTGAGATTTCACTTTTATTGGTAGGAAGAAAAATGGGGTAGTGACACGAGAAAGTGTTTCAGGTTGGTGGGATGGAGTATGTTGCTTTGCACCAACGCGAAAAAAACTTTTCCCCAAGCCTTTAGGGAAATCAGAAAGTGGGAGTGTAAAATTGGGTATTTTCTCACTAATCCTCATTTCTTAATACCAACTTTGAGGGCTGTTTTTAAAACGTTTGGCTCTAATAATCATGATTTTTGGGGTTTGGGAATGTCTTTTTTTTGCTTTCGAACGTAGTTCTTACCTTAATAACAATCTTTTCATATTGTGAGGGTTAACTTGATTGCGCCAAGTTATAAACCTTTATCAGTTTTTATTGCATTTCAAAAACCGAAATTGTTTGAAATCAGCCAACAGTAGCGATTGACTGAGACGAAAATACCCGTTAACGGGTTGATGTTTAAATTTGCAGTGGTAAACGCCTACTTTAATCAGACACTGCCAGTGTAACGAGAACGTCGTGAAGCTATGATAAAAATAGGTAATGGGCTGTTGTCGTTTTTTGACTCGCTCTTATGATCTTTTATCGGTCAAGTTTTTTACTTCATCACGGTACAATCTTTGGAGAAAAACACACACGTTTTTTTATAAGAATGGTGTAAATCCATTTCATCCAGTTTCATCATGGATATTCTTAACTTTTTGGGAAAATTATCCTAAAATATTCTTAAAGTACATTCTTAGGTTAGGATCCTAATTCATACTAGATATAACATTTAGTACATACGGCTCAAGCATAAAATGTCATTTTTGTGAAAGGCTCTAAAAATGACATTCTTAGCTTGAGAAGCAAAATTCCATGATGGTGATATTCTTAGCATTATTCTCAATCTTTTGGCCATTTTCATCATGAATATTCTTATAAAGTGTATTCTTATAATAATAAACTCGTTAAGTTGAGTGTTTGGAATCTATCTGGTTGGGGAGAGGAAGTTTTTCAGACAATACCCAGTCACTCCAGTTTTTATGAATCAATAAAGATTAATACTCGAAAAATGAAAATCATTTACGGCTTTATTTTTTTTATTCAAAAAGATTTGAAAGTCATCAATTTGTTAATAGAAGAAGTAAGAAAGAGGAGAGAGTTCTAAAAAATTATTTTTCATCTCAATTGAATTTCCTTTATATCCTGCTGACGTATGCATTTTTGATGATATCCATATAGACATGTGCCAGTGCTGTTGTGTGATTTTGAGCAGAAGTTTTATGTAGACTCTTCTGATGTTAAGCTCTAAAGATTCGAAGATTCAATCTTAGCCAGGCTAAAAAGTTGCCTTCCCTTTGAAAACTCGACAAATTGAAGGGAATTGGTTAAAAGCAAATCTTTTTCTTTTTTCAACAGGAACTTGGTTTTTAACACTAGACAAGGACTAATTTACAGCCTTACAGAAGCTCGTTTCAATAGAAATCGTTACACATGATAACCTTCATTATAAACAGCAGTAACCATTATTTTCAAGAATCAGTTATTCTCAAATTCCCTTTATTTTTTAAGACGTGTGAATTTATATGAAAGTATTTTGAAATATCTTTTTTTTTTCGAGCTGCATATGTGGAAAATCACATTAAAATCAAATTTCCTGATGCTCTATAGATTTAAAAAGTACATTACAATCATTGTCGCCTAACCTCTTCATTGTAAAGGTTCGTCTACACTTGTAAAAATAATTTCTCAGATAGTCTCTTTCACTTCGATAGACTTTTCTTTGCACCACCCCCCCCCATGTTTTTTCAATCTCACTAAAATTGATAGATATGCTTGGAGTTCTCTTTAGTTTGATCTTTAGGACAGTCTTGAGACAACAAAACTAGTTGACTCCACCTTAGCATAAATTGTGTACATTTTATTCCTTGCGGTGTTTTTCATTGAAGAAGTTGATTTTTGGGACAGGAACTGGGACGAGCTTAGAACAATATACAATATACCTTTTTGCGATTGGCCACACTTTTGACTATACTTTACAATATCAGTTCTTCATGTAAATAGGGTCTTAACCGGTTTTAACTACTAAAATATCAGATTTTTGCCACCATCTTACTAGGCGCATGTAACAAAGGTACTTCTTTCAACAAAAGATTCCCTCTTTTTTTCTTATCCACTTTTTCCTGTTTGTTTTGTTTTGCTTGTTTCCCTTGATTTCTAATTTTCCCATTTGGAACCATTCTGATTTTCTACGTCTGTTTCTTTCACTTTTATCGATGGGAAGAAATAATTGAAAATATTATGGAGGGGAGGTTTTATATCTTCAAATTATTTATATTATTATCACCCTTGAACACTGTGAACGTATTCCCCATTTCCCTATGATGTGAAACATGGAAAAGCCCTAAATATTTTATATATGGCTTTCATGATTTCTTTTTGGGATAAAAGTTCTCGTTCAAGTAATATACGCTATTTAGGATCTTGTTTGTTCAATTCTTGTGCTTGTTTTCTTGTAATCTAATGGTGTGGTCTTTCTATTGAGGCTTAAACCTTTTAAAATTACGGTTTTAATGGAGACTTGCCTTCGATATAGGACAGGGAATTCTCATCGTTTCTGGTTAGCTTTTGTGATTGATCTAAAAGTTTATATCTTTTCCTATTCATTGACTCCTTAAAGGGACATAAAATTAGTGAAATGTAAACATTGCGCGAACCACGTGTCATTAAAGAAAACAATTAAAATCACGTGTCTAAAACAAACTTGTAAAACAATTGAAACAATCGAAATCAGCCATATTTGGTGTGATTTTTTATTTTGACATGTGACATTTGTTTTGTATCCCGCTGCATACGATTTGGTCACAAATTTGGTCAGTACTTTTATGTCCCTTTATAAAGGGTATGATTAGATGGTTCTTGATTTAATTGATATATATCCCTTTCATGTCTCTAAAGCTTTCATCCAAATCATTTATATAGTGGTATCTCTTGGCCATCTAACTATACTTTTAAGTACTAATAAAGCCGCATATGCTCGATATTGGCCTATTCTTGTTTTCGTTTTATTTTGATAGGAAGCTGCTTTTCTAGGCCTAAACACCCATCAATCCGGTTAGGTCGTCACGTTGTCTTTACATGCTTTTTTTATAATAATATTTTTTCTCAATTTATCATGAATATTCTTAACTTTTTGGGGAAAATCGTTCTGAAATATTCTTACGGCATTTTCAGGTTTGGATTCAATCTCAGCCAAAATCTAGCATGTAATACATAGCCCAAGCAAAAATTTGGCATTTTTGTTCAACCTTTTAGCATTGCTGGGTAATAATTGACATTTTAATGATAAATCGCTCTAAAAATGGTATTTTTAGCCTCAGACGCCAAATTCCATGATGGTTGTATACATGTTCTTAATTTTTGGGCCAATTTCGTCATGAATATTCTTATAAAGTATATTCTTATAAAAGAAGCGCTTGAGATTTGTGTGTTTGTTTTGATAGTGATGTTTTGATAATAATCAATTGGCAGGGCTTTAATAAAACTTTAGATTTTCATGTTGATAATCTGTTTGAGGGTTCCATTTTCATGATAATTTTTTGATAATTCCCCACTGTGAGATTAAAATACTGGCATTCCTAAGATGATATATATTTTAATTGATATTTTTCCCCTTTAAAGTTCTGATTCTTTTAGAGTATTGAAAAAAAGTTGTTTCAATTAAAACGATACAAAAACCGAACGATTTGAAATAAAGGAAAATTCGCGTAATAACCATTGTGTTGGGAATGTGAAGACTTTTAAAAATCCTGTTTTGGTAGAAGAATGATTGAGAAATTAGTCTCAGTTCCTATTCCTATGCTGTAATCAATAGAGAAAATATTGAATTTGTACGCGATAAAATAAAAAGGATTGATATAGAAGAACCAACCAGCCAAACCAAAACAAAAAAAAAACACCTTTTTTCACTTCACAATGTAAATGAACAAGCCGCAAAGAAATAAAAAAAATAGAGGGAAGAAATACGTTAAAAATAAAAATAGAAATACGTGGAAAATATCATGAATCAGGAATTCAATTTTTCTTGAAACCTGCTATCGAAACGTTCTACTTCAAATAGATTTTTATGTCGACGTAAAATGATGAAATCGATTTGATTGGTCATCAGAAGTTGAACTAGACCGGAGTTAAACCATCAAGAATGGCCGAGCAACATTTGGAGGAATATTTTTGATTGATTGGAAAATCAAAGAGTTTTTTATCTTGAATAAAACAAATTTATTGGGACGATTAAAATACATCTGGTATAAATTCAAAGAACCATATTTGACTGAAATCTTTCATTTGTACGTTTGAGAACTTTTGGTCGAGAACCCTTCGATTAAACGAACCAAATCGAACGCAATCGAAAGTTAATTAACCAATCACACAATAAGAAAAACATAAGAGATTGCACTACACGTTAAAACACGGTACACGCTTTTTTTTTATTTTATTTTATAAGAATAGTGTACTTTGGTTGAGGGTAAGCATTATTCTTATTTTTTATTGTTCTAAACAATAGGCCTATTGTTTTAAACCCGAAATCTCACCCTGATATTCTTATAGAAGTTATTCTTATAAAAAAAAAGCGTGTAGTACTTTTCAAACTCTTGTTGACATTACATTATTCCCAACACTGTTTAATTCATCAAAACAAACATGGCGTTTATGGCTGGTAGTGTTAAAAGTTTAATCGAGTTCAAGATTAAAACTCGCCACGATGGATACTCAGATCAAGTCTCCCGAATCATGGTCACTAAACTTTTCATAGTGGCAAGTCTTATAATGGGTGTTGACTGGTTCCACGATAACCTCTCATGTGTCCATCCAAAAGATATCGATGTTGGAGGCGAGTATATAGAAAGTGCTTGTTGGATCAAAGGATTTTACATATATAGAGAACATGAGCCACATCACCGGGAGTCCGGATATTACGGGATACCGAACTCGTTATCGATGGACGGGATGCGCCCCGCTTCCGATCGATTTGATGACGATGAATTTTGTAGCACTAAGGAAAGTAACAATAACAAACGGAAATATTATAAGACACAATCGACTTGTCAGAAAATGGATAAATATTATTTTGTTCACTACCAATGGATGCCCTTCTACATATTCAGTATGTCGGCTTTATTTTATATGCCGTATATTTTGTTCCGTATGGTCAATACTGATGTCATCAGTTTGAAGTTGAACATGAAAGACGACGAGGTGGGTGTTTTTTTTTCTCGTAGGGGCTAGGCGAGATGGGTCCCGAGTATGTAGGATACGAGTTTTAAAGACTGAAAATCGACGAAAATCGACGAAATATTTTTAGGTAAACTTTTGCAAAGGGCCTCAAAAACGAAAAGAATCTTTCTCTTAAATAGTCGGTTTTTGTTTATCACCCCGTTTTCTTGTAAACCTAGTACCCCCTGGTCCGTAGTATGCGGCAACTATATTGGAAAAAGGCCGCGTCCGTACCTTCTGATTCCCACTAGCTTCGTCTAATTCTGGTTTATATACAACTGCCATATTGTAAGGCTAAATGTAAATGTGCAAGTCACTGCAGTTTAAAAGCGACCTATTATTTTTGGGGGTATTATTTTTGCGAGGTGATGGGAAGGTTTGAGCCAAAGTTCGAACATCGACCCTTTGAGAGACTGAATTTCGAAAATTTTGCCCTATTTTTGACGTTTCTACCACCCTTTGAGAGACTTTTTTTCCCAATTTTTATTCAAAATTTCAAATTTTGGTCCAGACTATGAAATTTTATAACCCTTTGAGGGACATGATACTGTTAATATTTCGTGGTTTTGTGACCCTTTCAGACTAATTTGCTATATTATAGTTTTATACCCTTTCAGAGACTTTTGAGGATGTAAAAAGGTGTCGGGTATGTGAACCCTTTTGGGTTCACATACCCGACACCTATTTTGCACTCCCCCTTCCCGGGGATAGTGGCACTTGTCAGGTTTTAGGAATTTAAAATAACAGATCTCCCGAATTTTTAAAGAATCCGGCTTATTAAAATCCTAAATCTCAATCATCAGGTCACGTGTGACGATATCGTGGAATTTTATTTCAATCATGACGTCAATCCCGTCTACAAAATGCGTTACCGCTTCTTCATGAATTTCGTGGTCAAAGTCATTTACCTTATCACGAACATCTCTGCTTTTTACATCCTTGACGAGTTATTGGATTACCATTTCCAGTCATACGGTCTCGATTGGATTAATTGGTCTTACCAGAACACGACATTGCGTTATGACTACGAGAGGAGATTGGCGCCGACGCCCGGTAATCGTATGTTACCTTCATTCGGTATGTGTGATCTTGTCATTTCACGCTTAGACGTCAAAGTCGATAGCGTTGATAAGATAACCGTTTTATGTGAAATCTCATCCAATATTTTATACCAATATGTATTCGTGGCACTCTGGTATGTTTTGATTATCTCAATCAGCGTGGCTGCCCTCGGAGTCATTGTCTATCTTCAACAGCACATCCATGTCGCGTTTTTCATCAAAAACGAGCGTTCTTCAAAATACGTATACAAACTGTTAACATTCCGCGAATGTCAATATTTAGAATTTATCCGTAACCGTGATTTGACTATGTATGGTATTATCGTTAAAAAGTTACGTCAAAAGCATTCATTACCGTTACCGAAACTACGTAAAATGGCGAACAAGGAAGGAGGAGCGACGGCACCGATTTTACCGAATGGGAATACGGTGAAAGTGAAACATCATTTGAAACATTTGGATTCTATGGAAGACGGAGATTCGTCGTAAAGATCGTGTGTCACGTGTGTTGTTTAAACGGTTTGTGATGTGGTGTTTGAATGTAGTCACGTGAGGAAGAATTATCTAAAGATTGGAGTTAGTGTTTGTGTGGAAATGACAATGTTGAAAATATCTTGTGAAAGGTTTTTTTTTAATTGTTAAATGGGTCGTGGCAAATGATGGACGGGTGCGCTGTAGGCATTACGCGTAAAGATTTTTGATCCGACAATTCAGTGAAATTGTCTACGTAAACTGGAATTTAAAACCTTATCAAAGCTGATTCAAACTATGCTTCAATTGGTGCAGCTCCCATGACTCTTAGAAAGTAACTTTCTCTATCAGATAAGGATCCTAAATCCGGGGGGGGGGTACTTAGGCAAATGAAGGGTACGGGTATGTGCGGCAGTTTAAGGGTGCCTTTTTTTAAACCTTGCAGTTCCTGTAAGGGTTGAGAAAAAAACAGAAAGTTAAAGTTTAGTCCCAAGGTCGGAAAAATAGGAAAATTCTGGAAAACTTCTACTTTTTTCTCCTTGAAATATCAAGTTAGTAAGGGTCGTAAAAATGGCAAAATTTTCCTATTTTTTTTCCTCTTTTTTAGTCCAGCTAAGGGTCCGAGGGTCGAAAGTTGGGCGGCAGATATCCATCAGCCTAGTACTCCCCCCCCCTAGGATCCTAAATACAGAAAAAAAATCGTCGATACAGAATGTATGAGTTTTTTAAAACAAAAACAATAAAAAATGTGATAGAATTTTCAAGGTCAGTGGAAGATTCTAAGTTTGAAACAGAAATTGAACTGAATTATTTTAATTTTGATGCGAACTTGAAAACAACCTTGAAATAAACAATGCAGTAAAACTAAGGAAAATAAGCGATACAATGAACGAATGAAAAGAACAAATGGAAATTTTTGGATGGATAAAGCAGAAACAAAGCTAATTTAT
Organism: Clytia hemisphaerica; assembly: GCF_902728285.1. Lineage (NCBI taxonomy): Eukaryota > Metazoa > Cnidaria > Hydrozoa > Leptothecata > Clytiidae > Clytia > Clytia hemisphaerica. Next base: position 1,088,321 of record NW_027103359.1, read on the forward strand.
TTTTTAAGGGTTGATTTTCAATATCATATATCTAATACATCTATTTGTCTCTTGATTGTTTATTGGACTTTCCGAGAATGTCACAATGACACAGCTAACTCTTTCTAATACCGTAAACTGCTCTAACTTGGGACGATTGGTCGAAACAATGGGACTGTTGCATATCTGGTCTGTATTTTACACTTACTGTAAAATCGAAAGAAAAATCGTGTATTTTTTAATACGCCGTTCCTTAACTCAAATCAAATGACTTTGGAGGTTCGGATGGCCGTCCCATGTTTCGTCAGATAGTCCCAAGTTGGAGCAGTTGACGGTACGAAGTTAGACAAGCGATATTCAGATTGAAAAAGACATTACACAATATCTGGGAAATTTTTTGATATTTTGCTCCTAATGGTGTAGTCTGAATCGCAGACCTCTACAAAACCCCAGGTAGTATAAGGAGCACGAATCCGTTAGTGGATGCAGGCAATCTACAAATAGTGTGGAGTATTGACAATTACACAATTCACTACCTTGGTCGCGCTTCGAAATCGGGCGGGAAATCTTACTTGTTCGATAGACTACACGGAGATTGAAATTATAGAATTATATTCAAATCAGTGAGTGTTCACTGTATTCAACTAAGGGGCCGTCCACGTAGTACGTACGCACTAAGGGGGGAGAGGGGGTCTTCTCAAATGCGTATGCTTGCGTACAGGGGGAGGGGAGGGGTCAAAGGAAAATGTATTTTTCATAGCCCTTTTTCGCTTGTTTTTTTTGTCGACTTTTACGCGTGTTATACACATCAAGGAAAAGAAAAAGTTTCTTGATAAACATTGAGTTTCATGTATGAAATAAAGGTCTGAACCAAACGATTTGAATTCGAAATTTTCTTCAACCGAGGGGGGGGGGGTGGATGAAAAGTACGTGCTTACGAGAGAGGATATAGCCATTTGCGTACGCTTGCGTACAGGGGGGAGGGGGTACTCGGTTTTCGACATTTTAGTGTGTACGTACTATGTGGACGGCCCCTAAAGGAGCGGCAAAGGTTTTCACGACTCTCAAATTATTAAATTTAAACCTTAAAGTGATCGAAGCTAATAAAAAGTGGTAGCCAATAACGAAAAAGATTTTTCGAGATATTTTAGGTTTTAAATTTTGACATGTTTTTCGTAGACCAACCGATGCACCGGGGCTACATTTACCACCACCCCTGTATTGAGGCGGTCATACTTTCCCGCCATGGGGATAGCAAAAAAAAACTTTCATAGTAAGTAGGTGTCATTAAATTGTAGAAAATTTAGGGAGATCTCTACGGCTCTCTAAAACATAGACGAGAATAACCCCTAAACTTTTTAAATAAATCAAGGGGGTTTTCTGTAACCCAGTGGTGGGTTGACAACCCAAAAATAACATTTTCATCAACAAAAATAATAAGCTCGAGTTTAGGATCGCTTTTAGTTCATCCTATACCACTCATAAATAGCTGTCATTGACCTTATCCGAGAAAATCAAGGTATGACAATAGGTTTATTGAAAAACACTAGTGTGTATTTGAAATGCTGCCATCCACTCTCAATTAAAATCTAGTGAAAATCGTTTATTTTTAGTATCCATGTTTTTGCTTTACTTTTCAATATGATTCATTCAGTCAGTTTCATATCAATCATTTTATTGTTTAAAATTTAATCTGGGAACTCCCATATACTCCCATATAAAATCCGAGTTTTCAGAAGAAAATCATATTATAGCAGGATGGTAATGATGGCATTCTCCTTGGAAATATCTTTCCAAGTGTGTAATATAGCAGCGACCGTAGCTTGAAGACACCCCTGTCTCAGTGCCCCGGTAGAACTTTTTCCTTCAGTGGGGATGAAAATTTTTATCAAAATGCCAATGGGGATAGAAAATCTATTGTTTCTAGCTCGAAAATTCCAGTGGGGATGGTTTTGGAGTGCAATTTTTTACATTCAGTTTTATTCAATGGGGATAAAATCATAGAGCAATTTCGCAGTGGGGTTGAAATTGTAGGATATTTTTTCCAGCGGTGACGATTTTTTGGCCTATTTTTCCACCGGGGTGGGGGTCCACAAGGTAGAGCATCCAGCTACGATACGCAAGGTCGTGGGTTCAAACCCTGGCCGGGTCATACCAAAGACTTCTTAAAAATGGTACTTGATGCCTCTCTGCTTGATGCTCAGCAACTAAGGGAAGGATCAAGGGTAAGTGGAGAAATCCAGGGGAAAAGAGCTGCGCCCTCCCATACCTTCGGGTAGACAGCTATCGTAAAAGGAGCCTTCGAGTCGTTTTCGACTGCGGTCACAGACTTACTTTTAAAGTAGCATTAATAGCATTAATACACCCTGAGTAAGTGTAAAAAAAGTGAAGTGTCCACATACTTTTGAAATGTTTATTTCACAATTTCTTCCAGCCGTAAAATAAATATCACGAGTTTTGTCTAAGATTATTTATTACGACATTGGGTAATATCACTGTCCCAAAATATCCAATATGAACTTTTCTATCCCGCTTCTAAACCAGCATGCCATCTTATGATATCATTTCCAATTTCCAGGGTGGGACGGTAAGATTCATGGGACCCCTTGATGTTAAATTCACATAAAGTTTGTTACATTTTGATTTGTTACGGTTTCGATTGATTGATTGTTTTTTGTATACAAAATGAGCCGCTAGGTGTCCTCCCTTTCTTTTCCCGTTTTCTCGTTTTTTTTTTGCTTTTGTTGTCATGTTACAACCACACGAAAAGTAAAAGAAAAAGGAAAGAAAAATTCCTTTGATTGAATTCATTTTGATTTACTTGTGTTGGGTATAATATAAGTAAACCGCAAGATATGCGGCCCCTATTTAAAAGGGTCATCTATAAATTTTGGTTCACGCGTGAGAGAATATTCGTTTGAAGCAGTGATTATTTGGTGTTAAGTGCAAGGTGGTAGCCCGGGGTCCACTTAAAGCTTTTTTTAGACTGGATAGCGCGATTAAGTGGCCCGGTAGTATATGGTAATATGCTTTTGATTAGGCGGACTGTAAAATACTCCGTCAGGTTTTGGTCCTTTTTGGAAGGTAAAAACAGTATGAAGCAATGTTTTTATTTGAGAATAGTGGATTGCAAATCTGTTATCGATGTTTGTTTCTCATTTTTGGACCTACCTCGGAGGTCCTATAAATTAACAGATGGCCGTCCGTCCGTTCGTTCGTCCGTCCGTCTGTTACCAGCTTTTCTCAGGATTGGCTCATTAGTTTTTTCTGATTTTTGACACAAAGATGCAAAATGGCAATGCCCAAAATGTGACGGGGCTCGATTTTCTAAAAAAAAATCCGGAAATCGCCGTTTTTCTGGATTTTCATTGGACTTTTTCCTTATAATTGGTTCTTTTTTCATTCAAAACATTATTGCCCACCATCAAGCATGTTTCAATTTTCAATAAAATTGATTTTTGAAGCCGGAACTATTTAAAAATCGCCGGAACAACCTATTTTTGAATTTCTCGAGCTGTACTTTATATTTTCTTATGAAATTTTGCACACTGATGCAAAATGACAATACCTAAAATGTGACGGAGCCCGATTTTCAAAAAATATTTTTTCCGGCCGAAAATGCCGGAAATATGCCGGAAAACCGGCTTTTTGACATTTTCTCGGATTTTCATTCTTAGTTTTTTCTGATTTTTTGCAGAAAGATGCGTATTCGCAATGCTCAAAATATTTTTTTCCGGCCGATTATCGCTCTTCAAGTCCTAGCCTGGCATGAATTCTTTAGTCAACAAAAATTGGATATGACTTATATATAAGGTTCATCTCTGTTCTATCTTTTCAAGCTCCTCATTGCATTTTCTTACTCTTTGGCAATTTTTCTATTTTTATCTGATTCTCATTGTTAGGTAGGTCCATTCAGCATGTGGCTTGAACTCTCAACTCCAAGTAGTTTTATTGCTATTTGGATTTTTAATATTCTCTCTCAAGATGGTGACCTCGCCAAACGCTCCTAGTCTACTTCACTGGACTCTGGACGCGTTATAAAAAATTATCAAAAAGCAAAGTTCAGCCAAAAGTAGACTCTAGTCTAGCTTTAGGTGCTAAAAAACTTTCGCGTATTAAAGATTTCACGAAATATCTAATTTTTCATGTAAACGGCTTCGCTTCACAAGTTTTAGTGACGAGATGAAAAGTCTCTATTCGAATACTTCTGGGTCAACTTTTTAATCTTATGTTCAAGAAAAATGGAACCACTATTAAGCTGTATTATTCTGAAGCTTTAGCTTTTTCTATCTTGCAAGTATAACCTTTTGGAAATAACTTTGAGGAATTCTGACCTTGGAATGGAGACTCGTTTTCAAAAGTACCCGGCCACAAACATTTATAAAGGATTTGATGAGGGAAAGAAAGCAATAAATCAATAGATAGAATATGGTGCCTTATTTTGATTTTTGGGCACCAGAAATTTGCAAATGGTATAAGAAATGTCTTTTAAATATGAAATGAATTGTAGCCATTGGACTTTAAAAATTGTCAGATCATTTGAAAATTACTCCACTTGACTTGTTGATTGAGATGAAAACAAGTATGGTTTTTTAGATATTTTTCCTTAGGGCTTCTAGTTATGTCACCTCAGTTGAGTTAGAATCTAGTCTTTTCGTTTGATTTATTTTTCCTAACTTTTGGAGCAGAATTATTGTGATAGGTGCTAGGTGCTACGTGCTACTCAGTAAATCTGGGAAATTCTTTGTGAGTTATTTTCTACCGGGGATCTCAGATCATAACCTTTGATATAGTAGACTAAATTTGACAGATGACCCCTCAAAATTTAAGTCTATCTATTCTCTTTCCCATGCAAAAATGATTGCTTCTTTAACAGTTGATAGAACTCGAGAAAATCCACTTCAAAGAGGGGGACTTTTTTCTGGGACACCCGGTATGTTTTTAAAAAGTTTGAATGATTTCGCCACCGGTGCGATCCGAACCCACTAAATGAAAAGCTGAAATGAAAATCAGGAACCCGACGCTCCAACCATTATCTAGCACCCCAGATGTAGAAATTTTCATTGGACACGCTAAAGCTCTGAAGGTTTTCAGCGTCTGGAAGAATTAGATTACGGAATTTTGCTTGCCTAATTTTGCTTAGCCTAATTCACATAAAATTACAACCTAAAACATGAATTTCTTGCTAATTGAACCTACCTCCGGGTACCCCGGTGGAGGTCCTATAAATTAATTCGTTCGTTCGTCTGTTACCAGATTTTCTCGAGATTGGCTCATTAGTTTTTTCTGATTTTTGGCACAAAGATGCAAAATGGCAATGCCCAAAATGTGACGGAGCCCGATTTTCGAAATCCGGAAAAAACTGTTTTTTTGGCATTTTCTCGAATTTTCATCCTTAGTTTTTTCTGATTTTTTGCACAAAGATGCGTATCAGCAATGCCCAAAACATGGTCGAGAAAATTTTTGTTTCGGCCGAAAATACTAGAAATATGCAGAAAATCGCCGTTTTTACAGATTTTTATTGGACCTTTTCCTTACATTTCTTTGTTTTTTCACACAAAAACATTATGCATTTTCACAAAACACTATATCTTCTGACTGATTGTTGTCATTTTTCTCTTTTTTACTATCTAACTTCCATCATTAGGTAGGTCCATTCAGCATGTGGCTTCTTCCTACTTATATGGACACTTACCTTCATAGTTTTCAGGATCTCAAAAGTTGATTTTCAATGTGTAAAATTGCAAAATTCGCCTGGTGTCACGGATTCATACCAAGAAAACTTTTCTGACGGCCATTAATTTTGTACAAACTACAGACCAGGCTATATTAAGAGAAAATTATAAAAGTGTGCTTGTTTCGAGCTCCAACCCTGGCCCTAACTGATAATAACCCAATTCTTAGCCAATCTGATACACAACCACACCCAAACCACCCCCTACAAGGTTACCTCCAGGTCCTGACACTATACCCGCTTGCCTGATCGGAAAATACATTGTAAAGAAGCTTTCACCTTACTCTAAAGTAATATGACGAATGTGACGATCTGACCTGGTTGCTCAGCCAAAAAATCCAAAACCGTGTTGACTTTTGTTCGAAACTGGATGCGAAAGCAAGTGGGTTCTAATAATGTATATGTTTATGTTAGACACTATGAACATGTTACACTTGTTTTGTTGCGATAGTTTTACTTCAGCCAATCACCACGCTCGAAGCTCATTTAATAGTCATCCCAAATCTGAATGAAAAAGATTAAAAAGGTGTGCCAACCTAGGCAGATTCTCTTACGAACTGGAGCCATGGCATTTTAGAGTGCACACGTGCCAGAGCGGGTTAATCAGGATCTGCCCGGAGATTATAATTACATGTTATTATAATCATTACATTTATGTGGCCGGGCAGCTCAGTCTGTAGAGCATTCGCCTTACAATCTAAGGGTTGTTTGATCCCCGGTCACTGCCAACTCAGCGGATGAGTAGCTTAGATTAGGTAATCTGATCTAGGCGGTAAGTTACTGAGAGCTGAGAGTAGGCGTGGTGCTCCACCTCAGTATTCGATCTCCCATGTCTAGCGCAAATAGAAAAGGGGATAGACTCCCTCACTCCCGGCTCCGCCGACAGCCACCAGATGAATATATACTACTATAATTACAACTGAGCCTTCTTTTATCTCAAGAACCTGTTCTTATTACACGTTCCCGTTTTCTTATGTAATCACAACGCTCCTCTGACTTGCTTAGCTTCAAATTATTTTTGTAAGTTTTTTATTATGTCTGAATGTCTGATGAGTGGGAGGGGTGACTTTTCTTGGGGTAAAATAGATTACACGCTTTTTTTTATAAGAATGGTTTTTTTCAATTCATCATGAATATTCTTACCTTTTTGGGGAAAATCGTCCTGAAATATTCTTACGGCATTCTTAGATTTGGATTCAATCTCAGCCAAAATCTAGCATGTATTACATACCTCGAGCAAAAATGTAGCATTTTTGTAGAACCTTTTAGAGATTGCTGGGTAATAATTGGCAATTTAATGGTAAAACGCTCTAAAGATGGCATTTATAGGTTATGTTGCCAAAATCCATAATGGTGGTATTCTTACTATATTCTTAATTTTTCGGCCAATTTCATCATAAATATTTTTAACAAAACAAAAATTCAGAACTTCAATAAGGCTCCTTCTGGTAGAGCACTTTGTTGTTGTTGACAATCATTTTCAACTTATTTGATTTAAAATATTCTTATAAAGTATATTCTTATAAAACAAAAATTGTGTAATAACTCGTTAATATATTGTTTCCAAATAAAAATCTTTCTTTTTTCATATTTGTTTCTTCTTCGTTTTCTATCAGACTCAACTGTGATTTGTTTCTTATCATAATTATTTTCACCCTTGCAGCAGGATTAATTAATGAGGATAATCATAAAAAAAAAACTAGGAAAAAAAAACTTTGTATAACATAGAAGAATGAAGATAAATCAAAAACTTAAACAAAGCCTCAGGTTACTTTTCATACAAATTTTTCCTTGATTTTTTTTAAAATTCACATTATAGGAATTTGTAACAGTGTAACTTCTTTATATTTATGAATTTATTTTTGGGGCAAATTGATTATTTTTTTTTGTTTGTTTTCAGAGCTCAGACTCTTTTTTATTAGGAGCTTTATTATGCATGATTTTTTAAAGTTTGCTAATATAACTGATTAGAACTCGGTTTTTAGTTTAGTTGGGATATATAACCAGGAACTGTTAATGAGTAATAAAATATGGCTTCCATATGGTGAAGAAAAGAAACCCTGTCTCATTAAGCTTTATGATTTATTATCAAGATATAAGAAAGGAAAGTACTTTTCTAAATAATTACCATCATGGCGGTGTCTTTTTTTTGGTCTCTGTAAACTTTGTTTATCATTAACGTATGATGTTTTTTGATAGAAAAGGGAAATTTTTTTTTTCGGAAGATTTATTTTTCTGGAACGTTTCTTTCATTTTTTTATGTTGTCATTGGACTAGTTTTTTTTTATACGCGTGAAGTTGTAGTGTTATTTGGGACGCGAGGCTCTTCTTCCTCCCATCTCTCCCCCTCTCTCACTTTCGTGTTCATTTACATCTGTTTATATCACCTCGTTTATTCAAACGTACTGTGCCTCATTCAACCCATCCAATCGAGAAATCGAGCAGAATTTCAATATAGTAAATTTATTCAAGAGAAAACATTTTGGAAGACTGAGAGTAGGAAAGAGTTGCCATGTTTAATCTAATTTTGACCTTTATATTGATTACATTTTCTATCGCAGGTAATGGCGCTTGTTTAATTTTTTTGATGGGGACAAAACTTGATTTTCCTTATAATGAATCCAAATTCTTGGACTTTGTACTCTTCCACATCCTTAGTAATATACTGTACTCTATTTGTCCTCGAAAATTGACTAAATTTCTTTTATATTTTTGTTTTGGTTAAAAATTGACTATCATGGGTCGGGCTTAACAGTGAAAATATTAACAGATTTTATAATAAATTTCTGTCCTATTTTTAGATGAAAAAAATAAAATAGAAAGATAAAGCGATACGATACTTTACTTTAAAGACAACATATGAACAAAAAAAGAAAAAAAAATATTCGCGAACATAAATTGTTAAAATGGTTATTAGTATTCATTAGTATCCACTTTATTCTATCAGAGAATTGAAAAACAGATCTCTAATATTGTATTGACCTCTCGTTTACTGAAAAAGAGAATCAAAGAAGATATTTGTGTGAAATTCGCATACAGGTGGCTTCTACGCGGACAATTCATTCAACTTTGATGTAACTAACACATTTTGATTTGGTTCGAGTTTTGTTTTTGTGACCAACTCGGCTAACACTGTTGTGTTACTTTATTATTATCATTAAATAAAAAAGCGATAATAGATACACACAAAGGAGATAACAATAACAAAAAAAAAGACAATAGAAAAATTAAAATATTAAAGAAATAAAACATAACCTTTTGACCAAGAAGATTTTGTGAAAGAAATTAGTGCTCCAGTTTTCTTTTTTCTTGGAACCTGTCAAGCCGCAGTGCAACTTCGTTGGACCTGAAGACTTGGGTTGATTAAAATCATCTAATCTCTTATCAAACGACGATACCAATCTAGCAGAAATCAGAATCTACAAATCAACCATTTTCAAATACTTAATGGTTCGATAATAATTGATTTGAATTGAAAAAAACCGTTAGAATTACCATAACAACAAATCCAAAATGGCGTTTATGGCAGGTAATATCACCGCCTTGCTATCCATCAAAATCAAGGCGAGACATGATGACTACACCGATCAAGTATCCAGAATTGTGGTGGTCAAAATATTCATAGTTTCATCACTAGTGATGGGCGTTGATTTTTTCCACGATACCATCTCATGCATACCGCCCGTCCATAAAGACAAAGCACAAATCATCCCGCCCAAATTCATACAATCTGCATGCTGGATTAAAGGTTTTTACGTTTACCCTGATTTGGAGATACAAAACTCTGTCTATTACGGCATTCCGACCACGTTAATCAACGACGGGACATCAAGCATCGATAGTGAACCGTGTGCGACCAAAGGCGTCTTTTTGCAGTCACGTAAAAAACAAACGCATTGCGTGCCGTTAAAGAAACGATTCATGCGTCAGTACCAGTGGATGCCTTTCTTCATAGCTAGCATGGCGCTTCTCTTCTACATGCCATACATCATCTTCAGGGTGGTCAATACGGATATGATTAGCCTCAGAGCCAACATCAACGACCAGGTAAGAACATTTTCATTTAAACATTTACACTTAATTCTAAGTGGTCAATGAAGTGAACAAGAATTTTCCACAGTTGGCTCTCTCTAATTCGATATTTAAAGAGCTAATACTTTTCTTCGAATAAGAGAAAGATTCGAACTATAGAGAGAATTTTACACTACTTTCCAGCTGAGGGGACCAATGTTTTAGTTCGAATTATAGAGCTTCGGATTTAAGAGAGTTGACTGTAGGTACGAGAACTGACCCTAAAGCGACCAAACCACAGTAAATACACTGACCATTTAGGTTTTTTTTTCGCCTTTTTTGTATTTTTCATACTGATCGTGTTCAAAAAAGAATGACATAATTCAATTTTTTTAGTGATGATTTTAAAAAGCCTATAAAATGTGATATTTTGTGGCTACAGTTAAAAAGATTAATTCCCACGTCCCAAAATGACAAAAATTCCTTTTGCATTTGAAATGAAATTTCTAGTGATCTTCAGTGGCTAGTAATTAGCCTTTAAAGTGTGTGAAAGATTGTGGCTAATTTTTTGAGTGGCTAATTCTCCCAACTAATTTCAAAAAGGTGTAGCAACTTCAATTTAAAAGATCAGTCACCCAAATTTTGCACAGGTTATATTGAGTAATAAAGTTTTGAGATTATGTAAAAAATGAGGGCTATGATCCTTAAAGTGAATAATGTGGTTAATAGACTTAAAATGCACCCGAGAAAAGTATGAAGAAAAAATATCTCGTGGAATTTGAATTTTTTTGCTTGAGATGTACTAGGAATGTTTTTTTTCATTTCTAAGATACACATCAGAAATGTGAATTTAAGGGCTAAATCTCCTAGCAATTGGATGTTTGATGAGAAAAAAAACGTTTCAACAGCATTTTAAGTAATGACTTGATTCACCATGAAAAAGCGTAGTTGTGAATTTTAGGTAGGTGCTAAATATGTGGCTAATTCCATAGAAACATTTTTGTATACTTCCTGTATATTTTTGTTAAATGTGTGGTTATTTGCATACTTAGTAACTAGTATTTTTTCTCATTTTAAGCCCTTATTATAGATTTTCCTGTCATTTTAGCCAATTAATCACATTCAATTTAAAGAAGCTGCAAGGTATCCAGAAACATAGAAATTTTCAGGTTTCAACAGGGTATTTTTTTCCCTCCGATTGTGAAAAAATGTGGGAGCCTTTTTTAACAATCGGAAATTTAGTAAGTCTTTTAGCCACGTAGAAATCACAAGGCAACTATAGTTTAATTTGAATTCAAATGAAATTTGATCATCAGGCGATAGTCTCATACAATTCACCAGGGGAATTCTTGTGAATGGTGTGCTACCATTTAAATAAGCCGTTTTTTTTCCAAAAAAGTGTGATATGCGCATGATTTCACAAATTAGTAAGTAAATACTTAAATATGTTTCTATTTTTTACTAATTTTCAAGAACCACGATTCAATTATTTTCATCACTCGTATTATTTGCTATATGTTTTTTTATTATTGAAAATATTAATAAGCGAGTTTGACCCACTTTTACACATTTATCACTTGAATTCTTTCACATAAGTATCTAGAAAACTTCATCATTCACTTCAATTGAACAGTTCCAATGGATATTCAAATGTGCTTAATTGCGCTATCTCAAAAATGGAGAAAAGGGTAATATTAGCCTCAAAACAACAGTTGATAAAAAAGAAATTCCAGTGAATTCCTAGAGTCCTAATCCACAATCCTGTATTTTCCTCTCTCTCATGAAACATTAGCTAAGAAGTTACAAGACATTATCCAAAATCAACAAAAATTGCATTTTTCCAATGTGTCATTCTTTTTTGAACAGAATCTACTCCTATGGTCTTAATTGGTCGCAAATCCCTAACTTAAATAAAAGCTTGCCCAATGAAACTAGCGAAAACCTAGTACACCCTATATGCAAGATTTACGAGGGAATTACTTGTGAGCGCCAAGAATTACAATTATCAGTTACTGGTATCTAAGACCATTTCATCCGTGGAAGATTTTTTAGGGATATTATTCATTTGCTCCTCAGAAAATTATCCTGCATTGTAAATTTTTTTTATGATTTAAACCTATAAAGTACTCTCCATTTGCGAAGTGAATTTGACCTCCTCGAAATTTTATTTAGGAATCAGACACAGCTTCATTTTCCCATTGAAATTTTCACCTTTCACTGTCAAGAATCCTCAGCACCTAAAAATCATCAGGTGGCAAAAAAAGTTTAAGTTCACAGAAAAATATAATATTCGAGAGTTTTGTCAAATGTGAAAAATTAAGGATTGATCTTATAGGGAAAAGTGATTTTAAGATATTATTACCTTCGTGATTTTTTTAGGGGAAAAATTAACACTTCGAGTCATTACGTTTTTTTGAAAGTGAGAAACTGAATTGAAAATTCAAAAAAGAAAGTTCACGTAGCCCTGCCTTATTTTTCTTAATTTTCTTTCTCCTTTAAGTAAGACACCATGTGTCTCTGGTGAAGGTGGTCCTTTAACATATAGTTTCCTTCCCTTCTCTATCCTTAAAAAATATTCCCTAGTTATGTCTTACTTAGCATATGTTACATTGGCCCTATTACATTTAAGTTCAAAATTTCAAAAAAGATTTCTAATGATTTTGACTAAAAAGTAGTAAAGAAAATTTCTCATTATAAAGGTTGGATATGAGGGACCAATTTCCTTTTTGACATTTTGACACGAGTGAAAAACTGATGAATAAGTCCCCAGGTCATTTGACAATTTGTCCCATCTTGGGACCTTCTCATAATATTTAATTTCTAAGAAAACAACAACTTATTTAAGCCTCTCACACAACTAGCGACTAATTAAAATTTAACGCATTCCCCCCTCTTTTGAAATCGAATCATGCAACTGGTCACAATATTTTTTGAACAATTTTTCCCTCAAATACCGAAAGTTTTAAATTTCCTTGAAAAAAATCGCTTCCTTGAATCTTTTTTACCTTTTGAAGAGCTGTCGTCGGTTTCGCTATCGATCAATCGGAATGTTCAAATATCGGATCTCATAATCAATCAGTAATTTGTTTTTCCTTAGTTAAAAAAAAATCGCTTTTCCTTTCCTATGAGTGAATTCAATATTTAGATCTGTTCTCGCCTTTAACCGGACTGAAAAAAGTTACTTTTTCACATCAAAACCAAATTATTCACTTTATTTTTAATTCCGCCATTATTTAGCTTCCCCTTTAGAACGTTAAAACCCCTGTTTGGCTGCCATGACAAATTTATATCAAAATAGACTCAGTTCTGTACATTCATGGGATCATTGCTCACCCAAAAAACAAAGCCCTCTATTTTTTTACGTTATAAGCTCTTACTCTTAGGTTCCAAATAAACGGGACGGAGGGTTGGAAGATTTTCGAGATTTTAATAAATGGGGGGACCTAATTGCCGGGCGGGGTTGGAAATTGTACTTCTGAAAACCCAAAATAAGATAAATATAGGCTAAAATCAGGCTATTTAGAGCAAAATAAGGGGCTTTCTCTTTGACAGCTGAAAATATTCTTCACAAATAATAAACGGAGGGGGTCCTAATAAGGTCCGGGGGTTGGAAAATTTTCAAAAAATTAACAAACGAGGGGGGGCGTTTATTTGGAACCTAAGAGTAAAGACTCTTGTTGAAAAATTGATTACAGTTAACTCTCTCTTCGAACTATTTTCAAATCCCTGTCAAGGAGAAACTCTTTTTAAAACATTCTATAATTCGAATCACTCTGTAATTTGAACAAATTTGATTCCATTTTCGAGTTTGAAGATTTGACTGTACTCTTAAAAAAACCTAGCCAGTTGCACCGTTTTTCCCTTGATAAGGTGTTAATGACTCAACGGCCAAAACGGCGCTTTAGGTTTTACAGTAGCGGGGCTATAAAGCGTTTTACGGTCCAGTAGAAGTGGTTTCATACCGTTTTACGCTCAATTAACTTGTTTTCGTAGAGTTTTACGGTCCATGAGCGGGGTTTCAAAGCGTATGGCTTGAACTTTTAGCAAGTATTGTCTTAAAGGACGTTGAGGGAAAAAACAACTTACTAATGGAATTTTTTTCCTATAGGTTGATCGTGACTTGATTGTCCAAAATTATTTCAACCATTCCATCAACAGTGTTCCTAAGATGCGCATGCGTGTATTCATGAATTTCATTATCAAACTATTATACGTGCTCGTCAATGTTGTATCCTTCCTTGTCTTAAACGCATCCCTTGATAACACATTCTACACATATGGTCAACAATGGATGGAGTGGACTAGACTGAACTCCACAATGCAGTTGGAATACGAGCTACGTGACACACCGTTACCTAGCAACCGTATGTTACCATCATTTGGGATATGTGATATCTCAGATTCGAGGAGTGATATATCGTCCACTTACGTCAACAAAGTCTCAATGATTTGCGAAATTTCTTCTCATGTTTTATATCATTATCTTTTCTTGATTTTTTGGTTTGTTTTGGTTCTCTCAATCACTGTATCCATTATTGGAGTTATACTAAACATTTTTGGACACGTCAACAACATGAAATTCTCACGGCACCGAGATTCATCAAAACTTATTTATCAACATTTAACCATACGGGAATGTGAATATCTTGAATTTATTCGGCGCCGTAATCTTGCCTTATATGGACTGGTTATAACGAAATTGAAAGAGATTAAAGTGAAAAATCATGTTTTGAATGGTTTAACATCACATCGACGCTCTCGGCAGGGTAGTGATGAAGAGCTAAATTCCCTGAAAGATTCTCTTTAGTACTTGACGATGCGCCGAATCCGACAAAACTTACACATTTTACAAATCGACAATTTGTGACCTATTTACATTGACAATATGGGCTTCACTTGGATTTTTGGAATAAAAAACGGTATATTTTGAAAGTAAAAATGTCATATTTTTATAGACTTGCTGGACAAGAGATTTTGTTGATTTTAACTTCAATATATTTTAAATGTACATATTTTAAGCCTATTTTATTTATTTATCATTAGTTTTTTTTTCAAAAATGAAAAAACATCGTGAAAAATCTTCTCTGTCTTTTTATTTATCCTGGCTGTGAAACCTGCAAGATTTCGGGTGGTTTTCGTAAGCGTAAAAGAAGTCCGAAATCACAAGACTAAGAGGCTAAACCATTCATGTCTTTAGAACACATTGCTTATCTGAATTGCAGAAACACCTTTGCACATGTATGGTTCGGTTTTCAAAGTTTAAAAACACCGCATGTACTGTCGAAGCTGACTTACCTGGAACGATCTCAAAAAGTTCCAGTTTTCCCGATTATTTCCCGACGAGACATTGCAAGAGCTTCAAAATCGTCTCGAATTGAAAAACACCTTGAACACCAGAGAAAAGACTGAATGGCTCAGAAACTTGCTGGTGTTTTAGGTAATGCAATTTGGCTTGGATTTTGTGGAGAAAATTGAGAGTTGATTTATGGAAATCCCAGGAACACAGCAAATGCTGAAAACATACCACCTCGAGAGGTAAGGTGTTTTTGGGAAATGTTTTTAGCCAAAAACACCCAAAAAAAATCAGAAAAGGTTCAGAAAAAGTGTTTCAGGCAAAGGTGTTTTAGGGTTTTGGGGAACTTTTTTGACATTCAGACTCTAAGATATGGTTTACAGCAATATAGCGTTATCGGTGCCGTAAAGATCTTTATTATCATGATAGTTTGTCTTGGATTTAAGAACTAGCCATTATTTTACCTCAGTGCCTGTTTTATAAATTTCTACGCGAGGCTGTTTTGGGTAGTCCAGGTCAAACTATCCATCAATTTCAAGATTATTTCTCTCGTAACATATCACGTGATGTCACTGCGCATGCTTAAGGTTTTCAATAAGAAGGTTTGCGTTTCTTACCAACTTAAAAAATCATAATTACTCTCTTTTTTATTATAAGCAAAAGCTCTGAAAAATAAGAATTTTTTAAGAACTAAACTGGGCCTGAAATTTAAGGGGTTTTAAAATTGGGTGAAAAATTCTAAAAAAATCTTCTTTTAGCCCTAAAATAAGAACATCATAAGAACAATAGGCTCAAAGTACTAGAAAATATAAGAACCACCGAGTCTCAACAATTTACTGGTGCTTATAAAAAAGAGGAGTAGATGTTCTCTTGAATTGTAAAAAGCCTCATGTAAATTTTATGATGTTTTTTGGACTAGAAATACCAGAAAATCTTTCCCATTATGAGAAATTCATAAGTTTTTAGATTCGAAAAAATCCAACAATGTATGCTGTGACCCCTGATCAAAACTGTTTCTAATTTACTAACTCGAAAGAAAAATAACTAGTCGATTTAAATGAAGTTAATTCAACAACGCAATGGGAAAAGAGGAGAGAAAAAGTTTCAAATTGTTTCGAAATATATCTTTTCTTATTCAAGATTATTATTTAATAATGAAGTTATGTATTATGTTTTGTTAGCCTTCACTACCATTCAGTAGTAACCCTTACCAACGCTCCCTCACATAAAAATGAAACATTAAAATCGTATTTCAGTGTAGAACGAAGCAAAAACAGAAAAAGAACTTCAATTTTTTTTACCTGTGTCGTCGCGAAAATGGATATTCTTGAAGCCCTACAAAACGAGGATTTGGATACGCTGAAAAATTTCGATGATAAAGAAAAACTAAATCAAGTTTTTGAAGAGGCAGAGGACGAAGCTATCAAAATCAAAACACCTTTAACTTTAGCCTGTGAAAAGGGAAACTTGGAAGCTGTCAAAATATTGATTGACAACGGGGCTGAAGTCAACAAGAAAGATGGCAAAACAATCAGACCACTATATCAAGCCTGTGTATCAGGGCATCGTGAAATCATTGAGCATCTGATCGAAGAGAAAGCTGATATTAACAAACCAGGATGGAACAAGTTTGTGCCTGTCCATGCTGCTATCGAAAGAGATGATCTTGAGTTGCTGAAATTCTTGAAAGAGAAAGGTGCTGATTTGAATGTGTCTTGCTCTAGAGGTGGTTTGATTCGACATGCTGCTTATAAACACTGTGCAGTGAAGTGTCTGAGTTATCTCTTGAAGGAAGAGAAACTTGATTTGAACACTTTCAACGAACAATTTAAACAGAGTGTCTTGTACGAAGTCTGTTACAGTTATTTGCTTCGATTGAAAGATGAAGAAAAATCAACAGCATTGTTGAAGATTGTGAAAAAGTTGGTCAAAGCTGGAGCTGATGTTTCTTTGAAATCTGAACGTGATGGAAAAGAAGAAACACCATTAGATCTGGCAAAAGCACAGAAAAATGAAGCATTGATTGAAGTGTTGTCTAAAGGCTCTGGTGGTGGTGGTGCTGATGATGGCGAGGAATGTGATGTTTTCATTTCATTTCATTATGATTCCAAATCAACCGTTGATACCATTGCAAAGTGTTTGAATGACGATAATAGCATTCGAATCTACAATCCCAGCGATGACGACGAAAGGCCAATCAATGAGATAATCAACAAAGCTAAAGTTGTTTTGATTTGTCTGACTGAAAAATACGAGATGGACGAACTTAACAAGTTTCAATACGAATTTGTCAGTAAGAAGAAGAAACCATTCATTCCATTGAAATTGGAGGAAGATTTCGAACCTAGAGGTGGACATAGTTTGGATATGATCATGGGATCGAAGTTGTATTATATGTTCACCAATGAAGAAGAATATGAAGAAAATATGCCAAAAGTTGTGAAAGAAATTAAAAAGATTTTGGAACAAGAAAACAAAAAATGAAAACAATATTTATTACACAAAGACCTTTTATTTGACAAGAACTGACAAAATTCTTCAAGATCCTCTTAATTGCCAAAATAATTTTACATCTTTGGCACTGCAGAAATGACTTGCATACAAATTTATACATAACAGAATGTAGGCAGTATAATGGCCGTCATAAAGTATACCAGCAAATGTAAATTTACCTGCCTCTGGCATCTTTATGAACATTATTCAAGCATTGAATTTATCGTAATTTTTTATTCAGTTTTATTCATTAATTGTAATATAGTTATTAGCACTTCATAATGATTCAAGTATAACATGCATCAAAAACCTGCTTTAATTTGACCCTTGCTGAATGTCGAAACTATCACTTTCAATCAAATTCTTTATTTAAGGAGATTTCTTTATAATTGTGTTTTTTGTGACTACATATTTTAAAGCATTGCAATGGAATGGTTAGCCTGTACCACCCTGCCCACGGGCGATTTTATATTTTGAAAAAATTACCGTGTGTTGGTCTGTTTCGGTTAGCTAGTTTCTGTGTCTCAGTTTGTCTGAGAAAGCAAAAGCGTAGGAGAGAACTTATTCTAAAAATGAAAAAAAACATGAATGCTAGAAATAAGCTATTTGCGTAAAATTGTCTGAGACACAGAATATTGTCTAACTGTAACAAACCGAACTTCGAGTTATCTTTTCAGTCAGCGAAGAAGAGTTTGGTACAAGCTATGGGACGGTTTACTACCTCGTTATTCTTCTTACTTGCCAACACAAAGGATATCCGGAATATCAGAGGTTTAAGGAGATTATCAGATGATTTTTGATTTTTGGCATAGAGGTACCTTTTATGGTCCAGAGAGACACATCGAAAGTTTTTGACCCAATTTTTTTTCAAAGCTGAGATATTTGAATTTGAAATCTTTAAAAATGAGTCTTTACACAGTCTTTACCTACGTTGAATTTCTATTGTTTTCAAGTAAAAATTTCAAAGTCGAATATCTCAGCTTTGGAAAATAATTGGGTCAAAAACTTTGGAGGTGTTTCTTAGGATCATAAAAGGTGTCTCTATGCCAAATATCAAAAATCATCTGATAATCCCTTTAAGTAAGTTCCTAGCTGGAATAAAAACCAAATTCATATGAACAATTTCAGCCACTTGAGACCTTTTGAGGGTTTTTGTTTTTTGGAAAGACTGGATGATGCAATTAAATGACCTGGAATATAGGACGGAATTTTCATTCTTAGTTTTGTCCAAGCGGATACGTATGTAGAGTATACCACTGGAAACAAAATGTTTTTAATCTAATATCGGGTGATTGCGGTCAGTAATATTCGTTGAGGCGAGGAGGTACGATGTGATGAAACAGTAGATAGTTTGAACCTTAGGAGATTGCAATGTAATGATTTTTTCCAAGACACGGGGAGAGATGGACAGAAAAACACAGATTCTGTATCAAAAATATAACTTGTTGATTGCCTGCTCGCCATGGAGCGCTTAGCTGTTTTTTAAATATTTCCTATCTATATAGGAAATATTTGTTAAAACGGTAATTTTTCTCCTTCTCCTCCTCCTTCTCCTTCTTCAAGTCTAACGCTCGGTTTTGGTCAATTTCGTGAGTTTGTACATGAGTCTCTTTTTAAATCAAGCTCCGGCGGTAAAAACAGTAGGATGTTCTTTTTTCGAGGCGGAAGACGTCATTTCTTCAAGGAACGTCTCTGGTAAATATCCGTACGGCGCTCTATTCTCCTTGTCGATCGGGCAACGTCGGCCGTTTTAGAAGCATACTGCTTTGTTTCTAACTGTCAAAACAAAGATGGCAGAAAATAGACAACAACTTTTGCCCTTTCGCTACTTTTCTTTGCTTTGGTTTAATGCTTTGATGAGTTGAATTGGATCATGATTTTTGTACGATTGTCACAAGGAATGGTCGATGATAAACTTTTCTTAATATTCCTTTCTGGATTTGATGTTTCGTTTACATTCTGTTGGTTTGGAAAGAGCTGAGATGATACAATCTCTTGCGTCTTGGTCTTGGAAAAACAAGGACATTTTATCAACTTTCACAACAAACTAACTTCAATTTTGTTTGTATATTTACATAAATCATACGAAGGCAAGTGACTGTGAATAAATCTGACCATGTTATACCTGAAAAATTACATACCTGCAATATGAAAAAAGTTTGCACCCAACGAATGCAATCAATGCCGACAATGCAATGTTTTTTATCTACAACAATGAATTAACTGCTGCGGTTAGTGACAGTTAGTGAAAACTCGTTGCGGTTATAAATTTCAAATTTTAAAGCTGATAACCGGATCCGGAACACCATGGCCCCAATATGAAAAGAATGTTATGTTATACTGAAAAGGTTTATTGCATTGAATATGGATGTAAATAATTTGAAAACACCTCACATGTACAATCAAAATTTTTCTTGAACTTGGAGATTTTCTTCCCCGCGTGCATTTTAAAACGTGGAAAACTTTAGTTGTGAATTTAGAGATCTTTTGCACAGTGTGTTTTAAACGTGGAAACTTTTGTCGTTAATTTGGAGATTTTCTTACCGTCAACTGCTCCAACTTGGGACTATCTGACAAAACATGGGATGGCAATTTGGCCACCATTTCACCGAACCTCCAAAGTCATTTGATTTGAGTTAATGAACGGCGTATTAAAAAAATGGCAAAACGATGGAGCGTTTGACGTCACTCGCGCGGCAAGTTACACACACGTTATTTATTAATCCCATCGGGCGATAGGCGGTTAGGCAGCAGGTGTTCTCTAATTCTACAATCAGCGCTATCAGTGAAAGTTATCGTGACATGTTATGAAAGGAAGTATGATTGATAAACTTGGTGGAGTTATCAAAACAAATTTGTTGTCAAAGAGATTCAACAGCACAGACCAGATATCAAACAGTCCCATGTTTCGACCAATCGTCCCAAGTTAAAGCAGTTGACGGTATGTACATTTACAATGTGGGAGCTTTTGTGATAAATTTGGAGATTTTCTTACACGTGCATTCAAAACGTGGAAAACTTTTGTCGTGAACTTGACATTTTCTTCCACATGCATTTAAAAAATGAAGAATACCCAAGTGATTTCCTGGCATGACAATTTTTTTGTTCTGACATTTTTTTGGAAATTTTGATTGTTTCCAAGTATGTGACATTTTTTGCTCTTGCAGCATGCTTTTGGAAATCATAAAATGGCTTCTGTTAGGGGAATTTTTTCTTATTGACATTCTTTCAGATTATGAAATGTTTCTCAGTATATAAAAATGAGATTTTTCTTTTTTTTTTTACATTCTGTTGGAAAATATGAAATTGTTTCCCTGTTTTGAAAGATTTTTACTTTTTAGCACGTATATACATTATTTCATTTCATTTCATTTCATTTAAAACTCCAAAAGTTACTTTAACTTTTTACAATTTTTACAATATTTTATGTATGAAAGTATAATGCAAAATATTTCATCTCATTTTGAAAATATATAAAATTTTCTTTGGTTTTCTTACTGTGAAATATTCTCCTTTTTGTCATCCTTTCATTTTAAATATTTGCCCTTTTTGGCTATATAATATTTCTGGAAATCACCGCTTAAAATAATAATTATATAATCAGGTTTTTTGATGTGTTCAACAACACTCTACTTGGCGGTGCGACGCCGGGTGACCGCTAGTATAATACTAAAATCCATTTAAAGTCCACCTAACGAAAATTAAAGTTCCAGCCAATTTGATTACTGCATTGTTGTTCTCAGTCGGGTTCAGCTTGGATATATTCCGTGATCCGTAGCTTTGAACCTACAGTCATCTTATGAATAATCCTGTAAATACTGGCAATAACATAAATGGAATTTTGAAATTCTTAGGGACTTGTGTTGCTTGATGTTATCTGAGATTTAAAGCACTTTGAAATCTTTTAAGGACATCAATTATTATTTTAACATTTGTAAAGGAAATATTTATCCGCATCTTTGCGGCTCTTGTTTTTTTTTGCAACGAGCATATTCAATTATTTTTTATTTTTGATCATTAAGTATCATATCAAAAGTGCTAAAAGTCAGTTATGAAATTCAAACTGTGAGGCTTCCCCAATTGCACCCCTGATCACGCTATCCCTTAATGATTTGTGCTTTCATTAGGATCCCAAAATTCGCAATTGCTCGAATCCAAAGGAAATTTGTTATCCATGCCATCAAGAAAACAACTTCCTGGAGGTCTTAGGCCTTAACTCTTTGTTTGACGAATGCGTCTTTTTATTTGTCGGTGTTTGAAATACTGAGCCATTTTTCGGAGGTGGTTTGTTTTTCGCGGCTTTTTTTTAAGCAGTGCTAAAAAGACTGAGTGATCGACTAACTCGTCAGACAGTACTTTAGGGATTGCGACTGCTAGACGAGATAACTCGTCATTTTAACTCGAATTTTTGGGAAAACTCATGGTTTTAAAGGGTTATAAAGTTATTAATATGTTTTCATTTTCTGATAATTTGCACTTCATTTATCCATATATGATGTTAATGTTTAGTCAATTTGTGCAACTTTTGAATTTTGTTTTGAATTTACAGATTTTAATTATTCGGTATTCTTGGCACGGGACTCATTTGTAACTATCTGCTGTTCAACTAAAATCGAGGGATAGATAGTTTTGCAAATCAGAGAGACTATAAAAAACAACACTTTGATGTTCATTTTGAATTAATATCATGAAATTACAATGGATGAATTTTTAATAAATAAAAATTAAGTAAAATGAATATACATGTTTTAACGTACTCTCGGGTACCTAATGGGCGTCCCCCCGCTAATTAATTTTTCGAAAATCTGCCACCCGGGACACTCTTATTCCAGCCCCCAGGCTTCGTGGCCAAAAAATTATTAGACCAATATACTCATAAAATGCTGAAAATAAGAACAAATTCTGATCATGAAAGGCTTGTTTCCTAAAAAGTTAAGAACACCCGAAGGCTTCACAAAAGTTTTTCAAAATAACTGCCAAGATAAAATCACAGTACAAGATATCCTCTTTACATCAAACGCTGCTATGTTTGCTACATACGATTTGCAAATTATCTTGTAAAATATTATATAGCAAATGTTATTTTTATTTTCTGTTTTCCTGTTCCAAAATCTTTTTGATTTCTTTCACAACTTTTGGCATATTTTCTTCATATTCCTCCTCATTGGTGAACATGTAATACAACTTCGATCCCATGATCATATCCAAGCTATACCCATCCCTGGCCACAAAATCTGCTTGTATTTGCAACGGGATGAAAGGCTTTTTCTTTTTATCTGCATATTCGTATTCAAGCTTGTTACGTTCATCCAATTCATATTTCTCACTCAAACAAAGCAAAGCAACTTTTGATTTACTGATACCCAAGGTCATGTCAGAATGAACAGATCCTGAATCATCATCATCATTGTTGGGATTGTAAATTCGAATATCATTTTCGTCTTTCAAACATTTGACAATCTTCTCAACTATATCTTTGTCATCGAAATGGGATGAGACAAAAACGTCCCATTCACCAACACCACCTTTTGACAACACTTCAATTAATGCTTCATTTTTTTGCGCTTTTGCCAGATCTAATGGTGTTTCTTCTTTTCCATCACGTTCAGATTTCAAAGAGACATCAGCTCCAGCTTTGACCAACTTCTTCACAATCTTCAACGATACTGTTGATTTTTCTTCATCTTTCAATCGAAGCAAATAATTGTAACAGACTTCGTACAAGACATTCTGTTTAAATTGCTCGTTGAAAGTGTTCAAATCAAGTTTCTCTTCCTTCAAGAGATAACTTAGACATTTCAGTGCACAGTGTTTATAAGCAGCATGTCGAATCAAACCACCTCTATAGCAAGACATATTCAAATCAGCACCTTTCTCTTTCAAGAATTTTAGCAACTCAAGATCATCTCTTTCGATAGCAGCATGGACAGGCACAAACTTGTTCCATCCTATTTTATTGATATCAGCTTTCTCTTCGATCAAATACTCAACAATATCGCGATGCCCTGATACACAGGCTTGATATAAGGGTCGGATTGTTTTGCCATCTTTCTGGTTGACATCAGCTCCGTTGTCAATCAATATTTTGACAGCTTCCAAGTTTCCTTTCTCACAGGCTAAAGTTAAAGGTGTTTTGATTTTGATAGCTTCATCCTCAGCCTCTTCAAAAACTTGATTCAGTTTTTCTTTATCATCGAAATTTTTCAGCGCATCCAAATCCTCGTTTTGTAAGGCTTCAAGAATATCCATTTTTGTGACACGAGACGAAGAAAAAAAACGGTCAATTTTTCTTTTTTGTTTCCACTGAATTGAGATTTTTTAATGTTTCATTTTTACGAGAGAATGTTGATATGGGTTACCACTGAATCGTCGTAGTTAACGCAGTTAACATACTGGATAGATTTTTGTTTTATGAATGAATGTTCTTTTGATAACTAATAACGATTTTGAGTCAATCAAAGCAAGAAACTAGGATTTCTTTGACAAGGGTTACTTCTGGCTGAACTTTTCTTTTTCATAATTTTCATGACACTGTATACTGGGTTCAGTGAAGTAGACTTTGTTAAAAGTTAACTTTTTGAAAAACTAAATCTCAAATAAAATTTTTGATTACAATTAAAAACATTACGTCATGCCATGCTTAAAATCCACCTTGGCTTAAAACAAAAAGTCAACATTGTCCCTTTGATTTTAAAACCACCTAATTGGGTCATCCAGTCAATAAAAAGCCCCGGAGGGGTGGGGCACTTAGGCAAAATTGGGCATGGGAACGTGCCGCTGGTCAGGGCGGTCCCTTTTTTAGGTTCTGAAGATATCTGATAGGGTCTTAAATTTACTAATTTTCGAGATGTTTATCTGACAGGGTCGACTTTTGGTAATTTTTGACAAATTTCAGGGTGGAAATTAGAAAACCTTTCAGTTTTTTGTCTACTTTTAGTCATTTTGGCCATCTTTCAGGGTAAAAATTTCCAAATTTCCAAAATTTTCAGATATTCATGACAGGGTCCATTTTTCAAACTCCAGCGGCACGTCCCCGTCGGCCGTCAAGATCAGTGCCCCCTTGGGTAAAAAGCCTTAACTTGACTAATTTCTTTAGCCTTGAAAAATATGTTGGATGTCCAATGAGTCGAAGACTATAGAAGACTATGTTGAATTTGAAGCCACTACAAAATAGTGCACTAAAAGTAACATTTGACTCTAAAGTTCGGAACATATGAAACGCGAAAACAAAAAATATAGCAGATTCAATCCGTCATCCAAAATGCGGTGCAAATTTTGAAACATTTCTTTTGCTTGCCTAGGAAAGGTTGAAGAAACTTCACTGGCCCTCCGCTATATCGCGTCGTGCTTGTTAGTTCTCTAACCTTCTTTAACCATTTAACGTTTTTGTGTAAACTTTGAAATTGGTGGAAACCGTTGAAATCCATCTAGGTTGGATTTTCATGATATAAAGTATCAGTATATCAGTATTTATATTTATCAGTATATAAAGTTTGGTTCAAGACGAAATTTTTTTGCCGACAGTTAATTTTCCCTAATGATTATTTTTTTCGTAATAAATACTATAGCGCTAACTTTTGGGTTCATGTGCTTTTTACGATAAAGGAAATTTAAGCAAATACAATAAATACTTAGTTTATTGGTATTTTCAAGCCTTAATTCGTAGCTTAATTTTAGGTAGAATTTGGATCCTAACCTAAGAATACCTTAAGAATAATTTGGGATGGTTTTCCCAAAAAAAGTTAAGAATATACATGATGATGAATTGGATAAGCAACAGTATTTGAACAACTCAGTCAAGTGTCCTAAATTGTTAGGCATGCTGGAACTTCAACACTGTTACACTCTAAACACTCACACTAACACTCCTTTTATCAATTTTTCGAATTATTGCTTAAGGGTTACCTTTTCTTTGCAGATTGTTGCACTACCCAAATATACGTCATCCGTTGTTTCAAGATATCTGAAGGTACGTTTTTATTCATTCATGATTGACATCCAATTGAAAGTGGTCTTCCTAGAAACTTACACGTTTTTTTATAAGAACAAACTATATAAGAACATAAGGCTTCGATGGCCAAAATGTTAAGAACGAGTTAAGAACATTTTAAGGCTTTGATGACTCTAAAATAGCCGGTTTCTTAGAAAAATGGGCAAAAATGTTCAAAAAATGGTGAAAATAAGAACATGTTAAAAAAATATTTTTAGGCTTAAAACTCAAAAAGTTAAGAACATCCGATGGCTTCAAAAATTTTGGATTTTATATAAAAAACGTGTTTCTTATATTAGTCCATTTTCTAATTGCTTTTGGGGTACGATAAAGAAAAAAAATACAATTAAGTCTCCTTAACTCGAACATGCACGGAGAACACAAATTCGTTCGAATTAAGGAAATTTTGAGTTATTGAGGCATTGTTGAAGGGACCATAAAGTCAAGTTAAGGAGACATTCGAGTTATAAAGGTTCGAGTTATAAAGGTTCTTCACTGTATTGGCAAAGTGACCAAATTATTTCCGGACAAATTTTTACTCTAAATTCCTTCCTGATTACCTGACCACATTAAACAGCGAAATCCATTTAAAACCCCAATGTGTTGATTGTTCACTGTTTGGCTGTTGAATCACCTCCACCTTCTTTTTGTAGCCCTTAAGTAACGCCTATTGGGAACTTGCAGACGCGTATTCAAAACATGATGCAGATGGAGTGACTGCCATCGCCAACAAACATCAACAGACCTTTCAAAACGTAAGTTTGACGGATGTATACCTGATTACACTAATCAAGTGTGTTTAAGACGGGAAAATGAGTGCGACAATTTATTAACACGAAAGGCAGGGTTTTCGAAAATTACCATGGCTCAAATTTTGTTAAACGGTTGTAATTAACGCGAGGTTAACCGATTCGAGATGTTATAAAGTGTAATAAGGTATCTTGGATCTTTACGATTCTGACGGATGTTATCACCGTGATAATGATGGGGTTTCTCCAAGAGAAAAGTTAAAACATTACTCTCATAAAGAAATCCATCCTAATACACCTTTTCGACCGTAGCCGTCAATTGCCGTGCGGGCATTTTTTACCACCCTAAAACCGTCCCAGTCTTTTCGTCTCACCTAAAGACAATAGAAAAAAGTGTAAAAAAGGATTGGATCGAGTTTACACTAGGAGCAATAATGGCCTCTTAATATTTCAGGATAACAATGTTGGAATTGTCAAACAAGTCATATCTTCACTCACCAAGAAGAGAATCCAAAAACTGACCAAGGTAGGAGGAAAATTTTGATAACCTCATCTGTAGTTGGGTTCTTTATAACATTTTCTGACTCAAATAACATCGAGGGGTTTTGCCTACCAGTCATTTAGGCCACGAAACATTTTTTGCTCTAATTACAATTCCTTCTTAAACAAAACTCAAAAAGTGTAATCCATTCTCAAAAGTGAACCAACAAAGACTTAACTTTGTGCCCAAGTTTGTAAAAAACACCAAAGATTCTGTTCCTAAAATAGTGTAAGCTTGAGAAAATTGAAAACAATGAATGGCTTATAACTATTTTTTTTTATCGGTTTGTTTTTTTAATCAATTTAAATATTTCTACTTTTCTTTCATTTCTAGACATTCTTAACACTATCATTGGTTGATATGGCTAGTCGAGTCAAATTACGTAATGCTGACGAAGCTGAAAAATATCTTCTCGAAATGGTAGACTAAGCTGTTTTATTTTGCAGTGGCATATAAGAGCGATTAAACACCGCCTACATTTCATATTTAGTTATATATCTAAAGGCAAAAAAAGAATTACTTCTTTCTCTTGGCTTCTCCATTTATCCTTAGACGATGGATGTTTTGTGTAAGCCAAAACCAATACCAGTGTTCAATGTTAATGATGACAGAGCTTTATACTAGTTTGAGTAAAGAAAACGATTAATTTCATACTCAAAGTTTCATTTCCATCCAGGATGGCAATCTGCAGTTAAAAAATAATCATTATTGTTTATATCAATTTAACTATTCCTTTTTCTTCTTTGTCAAGTTGTCGGCCAACCCAATCATCCTTGCAGGGTTAAGATTGTGAAAAAACTTTTACTATTATATTTTAGATCGAAGATGGTTCAATATACGCAACAATCGATCAACAAGCTGGAATGGTTTCATTTCAAAACAACCCTGATCGATTCAATTCGAATAATGTTTTGGAAAAAATTCATAGTGAGGTATACAATTACTTTCATGTTTTTTTTTTATATGAAGGTTTTTCTAATGCATCTTAACCAAAATTTCCCGAAATTCCTGAAAGTTTTGATGAAATTTTGTGACCAAATTAGTTTTATACTTTTTTAGCGTTCCTTTTTCTAAAGATTAAGTTAATTCGCTTCTGAAAGCCCTGCCTCTCAACGTTGTTTTTGGTCAAGTAAACGCTCAATTTGTTACTCAAGAGGGGACCAGCATTGTATGTAGAGGGACTTGCAATGGCAAAAATAACATAAAATGTCATAGAATGGTTGCGGGTGTCATATAAAAATGAAATTTCACCTTTATGCATTGTTTAGATGGAGAAGTGTATACGGATGAACGAACAATTGATCACAATGGATAATGACATGCAACAGAACCAGCAATATGTTCACAAGGTACCATTCTTTACCCTTTACTCTTCCTCAAAACAGTATAAAATGTTAAAACTCTTGTAGGTTTTTTATGCATGTGGTACATTATGCAAAATTGATGTAAAGAGCTTTGTATGCTTTTAGCAAGCGGCCTTTAACTTTTGGCTCTTTATCGTGATATTTTAACCTCCGAGACGATATTGCCCTCCGGACATTCGTTTCTCCATACAAAACTTGGGAAATTAATGTTTATCTACCGTCCGATTCTATACCTTTATCGGGAATCTTAATGTCCAAAGAAAACTTAGGAAACTTATGGGACATGACTGGTCAAAATCGATTACATTAAAGCATAATGGATACTATCCGTGGATATCTGAGATAAAGGTTTTTAAACCATTTGCTAAAATCCTTAGAAATGGTTTAATCGGCCATCATAGACTTTCTCCCAAATTCTTGCCTGTATCTTACACGTATAACAAAAGAGGTCCTAGTCTATATAAAACACTAGATAGAGCTTCTGGTCAAAATACTTCAACATTTAAAACAAGTGTCTTCTACTGTGGTCAAATTTTACCAAAGATGGCGTATTATTTTGCTTCCCTTTTCGTGGCTAAGGAAAGATAGAAATGTTCTATCAAGTGTTTTATATAAGATATCTGTGAGAATAGCCCGTTCATCGATATAATGAATTCTATTTTATTTCTAGATGATGAGTATGACCCATTTAGACGATACCAATCGAGTTGAAGAAATAATGATGGACTAAAATACCGAACCATGCTGTCTGAAATTTACCGAACAGATAAAAAAAGAAAGACACGAGGTCTACCATTATTTTGTTTTTACATATTCTTATTTTGTTTCGTTCGTTGTTAAATGACGTCATTTTTACCATTACATCATTATTTCATCATGGTAACATGGCAGACTTTTCACTCTTCCAAAAGAGCAGAACAAAATGAGTAAAACACTGCATGTTCTCCATGAAGCATGTTGACGTCACGAAATTTTCATGTTGATGAATTTTTGATGACGTATAACTTCTTTGTGACCTAACTATCAATCATGGGATGAATTTAGACAAATCTACTCAGCTATGCAAAAAATGATATTGGGATTATCTACTCAAACAATGGACTCGACTGAATTATTCAGTCTTAACAAAAAGGAGCCTAATTAATTTTTCAAACTTTTTCTGATGATGCTTTCCTTCTATGTATGAATCATCATATATTTATTTTTTGTTGAATAATATTTTTTTCCCTTTCGTTATTGGTTTATTTCAAGCAGGAAAAATAATATCGAAAAATATTTCTAACAAACTATACTTCCTGAATCAAAATTTTTGGTGCGTTATGTCAATCCCCTTTAATAACAACAACAAGCAGATTTCAATTTTTTCACATTTTTTTCTTGTCACTATAATTCCTAATATTTTCGGCTATCCCTAGAAATGTACAATTGTGATTACAAATTCAGTCCCTATAAAAGATTTTACTTAAATACTCTGATTATCATACCTAGTCATAATTTACATATTATAGGTATCAAAAACAATAAAAATTTATAAAGATATTTTTCTTTTTAGTCCCTACACAATAATTCCCAATAAAAAAACAATTGTTGTTATAATTACATCTAAAAATTGTTTATTATTATTTCAAAGGTCTTAAAAATTTTGTTTAACATTTTAGCTCAAGAAAGAATGAGCTATATCCAATCCCTAAGAGAGTTGGTCCTATCTTGGATTTGGTAGAGAAATGTACAAAATAGGACTTCTAGAAGCTCTCTAAAATAGTCATAAAATACTCAACTACAAAAAAGATATTTCTATCTCTAGGCGTTTAAAAGATTTTATCAAGATAACTAAAAAAAAATGATCCGAAGTGGACAATTTATCACTACATAAACTATTATATGACACCAATATGGGTCAATATCCAATTTCGTTTTAAAGCTTAGAAAAGTAAAAAAGTCTGTGTGTAATACGAAAGTTATTCTCAATTTAAAGACGTCAATCAGTCTTTTGTGATTTGACCGAGGATTCCTTTCAATGGATTCGTCGTAACAACTTGAAACTTCTAACGAGGCGTGTCTGATCTGTTTTGATCAGAGGGTCAGCATCCAATAATCTGCCCTACAGTGTCTTCATGGTATTCGTCGTCAAGGTGGTTGATTATATAGCTTCCATAGACGAGACAGCATGGAATTTATACATGGTTGTCAACTTTGGTGATTCTGCATTATTGACTGGCATACTTCCATTAATTGGCATACCTGAATTCTCACGCCAAACATCTTGTAAGGCTCTTTCATTCAGCATTTTACGGATGGTTGTGTACATGGGTAGATGTCGTCTACGAATGATATCCAAGTATTCAACTTGTCGTAAAGATAAGTATTGATTGTGGATGTGACCTGGTCCTTTCTTGGTGCGTCCAAACAAGAGGATCAAATGTTTGCAAATGTAGATGATGATACCAAGAGCTGAACAACACATTGAGAAAATGAGGACGAACCAGTATAGGATAAAACAGTACTGGTACATGATTTGTGTTGATATTTCACAGACAACGCGAACCTTATCAGCACGTGAATGGGTCGAGTCAGCTCGGACATCCATCAGCTCGCAGATTCCAAACACTGGTAAGAACTTGTTAGCAGGTGTTGCCAGGAGACTCTCGTCCACATCAAATCTGATTTCCTTGGAATATGAGGTCCATTCGTTACCAAGATTGTTGAAACGGTTATGTGTCAAATGATCAATGATGAAAAAGCCGATAACTCCGTTAAAGAAATACAGTAGTTTGACAATGTAGTTACCAAGGATTCTTAGATGGTTACGCCTTTTACGAACTGAATCTGTGTTGTTGAAAAATGCATCTACGATTTGATCAGCTGACACCTGTGAAATGATAGAAAAGAAGTCTTTGTTAGTTTGATAAATTCTTTGGTGATTTATTGGTTGGAATTGTTGATGTAATTTAGTGAGATTCAATTCCAACACATCCCTGAAATCTGGCTTTGGAACTAGTTTATCAAAGGTGTAAAATATTGAGCTGTGGCAACACTTGAATCTTTTAGTAAAGAATTTATCTTAAGGTGTTTGTTTCACCATCAAATAAAAACTTTGTTAAGTGTAAAGAAAGGTAAAGAAATGCTGAGAATAATAATTTTTTAGAATCAAACTAATCATTACCTCATGGTTTCCAAGGTTGTTTTTAAGGTTGATGAAATCACTGTTGCAAATCTTGAAGATCATATACGGATAGAAGAACAAGAATGCTAAGAAAGCCACGTAAAATGGAATCCATTTGTATTGATGGAAATATTCTCGTTCCATTGGTTTACAATTTTCGTTACGCCAACCTACTTTGCAGAGTTCATCTTCTTTATCTTCCAAAACGCCGTCTTTTTCCAGTGCTGTCGGTACGCCGTAATAAGATACGTCATATTCTGTTTCCTGATGTAGTTGCGGGTACACGTAAATCCCTTTCAGCCAACATGCCCTATGTATGAAATACGCTGGTAGTCTGTTCGCGTCACCTTTAGGTGGGATACATCTAGCTTCGTCGTTAAACCATGTGATAGACATAATCATGGCGGATAAGATGAATAATTTGCAGACAAAGATACGTGGGATTTGATCAAAGATGGAATCATGACGTTCTTTGACTTTGATGTTGACAAATTGGTGAATTGAATCTCCGAAATAGAAAGCCATGATTTTGTGATAGTGGCTCTTGTCGTTTTTGTTGTTTTCAGTATTTGTTATGCGACTGTTTTGTTGTTCAGTTGTGCTTTTTACTGTATAAGTTCTTGATTTTGATTCTGTTGTTGTTTTCTCCTGACTCTCCAAATCTACTCTAAATTAACATTGCTCTTTTTTCAAGCGATATAGTCAACGTTAAGAGTGTTGAGTCACCCCTGAATACTCGATTCTAGTCCCATTCAAGAAAATCTGAATAGCCGCATGGTTTACTCTGATCTGTAATGTATTTTTAAAACATGTAGCAAATTTTTTTTTATAAATTTATGAAAACAATAGAAAAATGTGCATAAATTTATGCAAACAATGATTAAATTTCTGCATGATTTATGTAGCATCACGGGTTCGAAAATGCATAATTTAGCTGAGGTCCGGTAATATTTATTATGCATATACTATCATATGATTAGACTGCGATTGCACAATTTCATTCTAATGGGATTGTAGCCTCGTTTAGGGAATTTCATTCAGCCTCGTTTTCGATCACATAGTGTGTCATTGATCCCATTCCTCCGAATATGGAATGGTGACCTTACTCACGAGAAGAAGTCCAAAGATCATATATTTCATTCTACTTCTGCACTCCCGGGGAGCACCCATGTAAAATAACTGACAACACATGCGGGAGCTTAGGGTGTCGTTTTTCAGAATACACAGTAAGGGTCAAAAGAATAGATAATGCACTGTTAGGGTACAATAAAAGTAACAATTTTGAGAAAAAAGAAAAACTCCTACAAAAACTTATAACCACAAACGATTCTTGGAAGCGCTCTAAATTAGGTTGGCAATAGGGCTCAGAGTATAGGCTGGAAGTAAAAGTATAAACCCCTCCCGAATTGAAATATTCAAATAAATTTATCAATTAGCCCAAAAGCGACTTTCTCACCCGAACTTTAAATTGCTAAAAACGAGGAATTAACCAAAATTCTGACCGAGGTTGGAGAAATCTCGTTTTATCCAGGAAATGTTAGATAAGGATGATATTTTCACGTCTTAAAGGGGTTAAGGATTCGGGCAAATCCAAAAACATTTAGCTAATGATTTACTGGTAAGGGTGCAATTTCAAAAGACAATTCTTATGCAGCACATATATTTAAATTCGCAAACACAATGCATCTTGACCTACACTTTGAAAGAAGATAACAATAACGTTCAGATTAAGGTCGTTACATTTATTTTATGCCCGCGTTATTTTATTGGCCCTCTAGGTATGTAAAATAAAAAATCTCCCTTAGGGGAAAATAAAAAATGTAGTGTTTTCGGAATCCGGCCGGGTGAAAAAAATAATTTTTCTGACCCGGCCGCAGACAATGGGTTCATCTATTCATCTATATGGTTCATCATAATGAAAATCAAGTTGACCGTTCAAGCTATCAAACGTCGTTTGGTTAGATATTCCCGCTTGTAAATCAAGTTTAGTTCGTTAGAAATAGCAAAAAAAAAGTTTTTCCGGCCGGCCGTATCAGAGCTTTTTTCCTTCACCTGCATTCCGGAATCACTACATTTTTTTTTATTTTCGCCTTAACTTAAAATTCAGTGAAAGCCAAACTGCGGTACTCGCGTCACTGTAATTTTTCTTTTTGTATCTAAGAAAAAAATACACAGAAAATTCATCTTAAAGTCATCACGTCTCATGCGCACAGATTTGAGCCCAATCAAAGTTAAGGGGGCGGGAAGCCTATACTAGACTTCAGGGCTATTTTTCTTCGCAGTAACGTCTATTCCACTTTGTGATTTTTTCGAACATTTTGAGCCCAGGTTTTCCGTCTCCAAACAGATTCGCAGTTCGAATCCCCGCTCCTTCCAATGTTCCGTTCAGTTCATAGATAGCCGAGCCGGCTAGCCGTAGACCCCGTTAAAACAATTGATAAGACTGTCTTAAAGTCCTAGATTACTGGGCTACCTCGTAAAATATCGACTCTATCTATCTATAAAACTTGAAAGGTTTTTTTTTCAAATTTTAACACTTGAAAACCTTTTTCAGAAAAATTATCAAAATGTAACTCATCAAGAAACGGAATGAAGAATCCAGGTTTCTAGTGAGGGATTCGCTAAGTAGCAGGAGGCTTTCTTTTTGTTTAGTTTACGGACCGTTTAGCGATTCAATCACTAAATTAGATTAGGAAAATAGCAGTAGGCCCATGGTTTGGAAAGGTAAACAACCATAGAGGAATATTTTATACTAGATGGGTTGAAAGATTTTACCACAGTGGTACTGAGCGATGACTTTTGTGGCCCAGAATAATTTTCCCCCTTTTTCGAAACAGTTTTGCTTTTCTTTTGATAAGGAACTGGTAGAACAAGAATCAGAAGGTCTTTTTATTGAAATGGAGTTTTACTGATACTAAGATACTAAGACAAAGATCCCACAGAGATAAAGAGTTTGGCTTTTGGATTCTTGGATTCTTTTGTTCCG
This sequence comes from Clytia hemisphaerica, assembly GCF_902728285.1. Lineage (NCBI taxonomy): Eukaryota > Metazoa > Cnidaria > Hydrozoa > Leptothecata > Clytiidae > Clytia > Clytia hemisphaerica. The sequence continues at coordinate 1,122,624 of NW_027103359.1, forward strand.
ATGTTATAATAATAATAATCTTTCCCTTTTAATCACCCCGATGGGTACATCTACACATATAGTACAATGGTTAAAAATTTCTATTTTAAAGGAAATCTTGAGTTTAAGAAACTAGCGACCTCTGGTACTTGACTTGGTTTGATGTGGTTTGTTGGAATTAAGGACAAAAAGAATATTGAAGTTATGAAGTCAGCCATAACTTTCTTTTTGACTTGAGTTGGTTTGGTTCAGATGAATGATTCCCAATGAGAACGCACATAGCCGAATTTTGATTTTCAGTTTCGGTTTTAGGGACGTTCAGGATCTGGCTTGGACAAGAAGGAAAATAAAGATTATTTAAGAAAACAATAGGTTGAATTGAGGGTCATGTGAATTATGCCATCTTTTCAGTTCTTCAGGGATTTTCGAAAGTCTTACGGTAACTATGAAAGAAATTTCCTCTTTTTTACTGGCTTTACTTTTTACTAGTCTTTTTTTTCCAAGCTCATCAAAAATTATTTTGTTTTTCTACTAGTAATATATACAATTCAATCATCTTAATTCATTATTTTGAATTTTCAGTCGAAACTTCATAGAAAATTACGTCATCGTATAGTTACGTCATGTAACTAAGGGGATTGAGACATTTTTTATCTTCTTTTTCTTTTTATACGAAGGTTGAACTCCCTCAGCAGTTTAACTACACGCATCCACATCCCTTCAGGATCTTGATTTAGTTTCCGCCCATAAAATTCTCTATCAAAAATTTTCCTTTTTTCCCGTTTTAAATTCGTTACTTTTCACAATTGGTATATTTCTATTATGATTATATTGTTACAATTTTTTTAGCGCTGGTGCAAATTAAATGAAATGCTTTTCGTAGAAATTAATTTTCGCTTTTCGTGAAGAAGCAAAATAAAATATACCTGGCGAAACTTTTTATGGTGTTTTTGGATTGCCAATATGTTATTTCAGGAATAGGATGGGCTGAACAGGCCGGTATCTAAATTGGTAGCCCGTGAAACAAAGGATGTTTTTTTTTGCGAAAACACCAATTTGTAAGGAATTTTGCTTGCAAGTAAAAACACCATTTCGACAGAATAAAGATAATTTTTTTCTTGATTAGGGGTAATTCAAAAAAATCGCAAAATTTCGGACACTTTCTGAAAATTAATTACATTCATGCCAATTCACTTTACAAAATGAACATTCAAAGGAAATTTACTGGCAAAAATTCGCGGGAAAAAAATTGGTGTGAAATTTGATGTGAAAATATTATAGCTGTGTCATCATCTTTTTTTAAAATATTTTTAGGAAATCTATTTTTAGAAAGTGTTTTTTGGAAAATTTTCTTATAAATATATTGGCTTTGATATATTTTCACTTCATTTTACTTCAGCTGCTTTTAGCGTAATTAGTAAGTGATTATTTTCAAATATTAGCACCTGAATAAAAGGTTTTGAGACCAAGTTGGTGAAAAAATCATCTTTAAAATTATTTGTTGTTTAATTGTCGCTCATCACTCAAATTCACAGATGAAAAGTCCCTGTGAAAATTCTATGTCAATATCAATAAGATGGTGTTGGAGCTAAAATTTCGCGTTCTCTCGGGTAATTTTCGATTGGCTCTTGAAACTAGATGTAAAAGGATTGTTTTAAGGGCTCTGACCATAGTGAATTTTTCATAATTGCCGTGTTTAAAATGTGTTTTCTGACTGATGTAACCAACAAATCTATGGCATGTTATACATTTTCTGTTAGACAAACTATTCCTGAATCTGAAAATTCAAAAATTGCATTGAAAAAATTTGATGAAGAAGAAAATGAAGACTTTTGTGAGGAAGAGTATTTCAACTTTGAAGAGCTTAGTTTCGGCGAAGAAAAAGCATTTTGAAAAAATTTTCGCAGTAGATGGTGTATCTTTTACCGAACAATAAATATTTTTGCGGAAAATTTTTGTAAATGCTTCTTTGTCTCGAAATCTTCAAAATAGTGGTTTTTCATCAATTTTTTATCTGGATTTTGCTTAAAAAAACAGTCATAACTTTTGACACATCTTTTTAGAAAAATTTTCCGCAAAATTTAAAATAGTTCAATTCTTTGCGGACAGTGTAAAGAAATTTTGAAACAAAAAAGTTAATTACCCATTAAAACTAAGCATTTTTTGTAAAAGAGGGTGATGCAACATATTATTAACATCTTTTTAAAGTTCATAACGTCATTTTTGCAATTAAATTCTTAATTACTCTTAAGGGATTCGATTAAAAAGCAATTTATAAAGGCAATTCTTTGTTAAAAGTGTTAAGGAACCTGAAATATAAATTTTATGTTCAAATACCAAAATCAATTTTTGGACTATGGTCAGAGCCCTTAAGATATACTATGGTTTAAAGGAACTTTTATATTCTTCATTTTTAAGTCTTAAATCTTCATTAAATTAGAAGTTTAGACGGCCCACTTTTCACCATGTCTATTCTAATTCTGAATTAAAGTGGACAGGAAGTTGGCTGACTTAAATCAATGCGATTGCCCTCTTTTGACGATAATGCAATGACTTCTTTCAATCTTTTTCAAGCAAAAAAATGAATTGCAAACTTTTTGCCCACTTTTTGCATACTCTAACAATTGGAATAGGCAGGGCAGAAAATCGGCCGTCTAAACTAGAGCTTAAAGACATAATTATCGCGCAAATAAAGTGGTCAAAAGGTCGTTAGGTGTAGAGCTTACCAGGATATCACGACGCCAAATATCTTAGAGTATTGTATTGATAAGTTCACGAACAAACAAATTTGATACTGATGACCATTTTGGGTTTCAATTTAATCATCGCAACATTAAGCTTTGTGACGGTTTTGTGTTTTTTGTTGCAACGTCATAGACCACGTTCACCCACTACAGTTTCGTTTTGCTCCGAAACTAAATACACCCCTGTCTCACTGCCCCGGTAGAGATTTTTCCTTCAGTGTGGATGAAAATTTCTACCAAAATGCCAATGGAGATAGAAAATCTATTGTTTCCAGCTCGAAAATTCCAGTGGGGATGGTTTTGGAGTGGAATTTTTTACATTCAGTTTTCAATGGGGATAAAATCATAGAGTAATTTCACAGTGGGGTTGAAATTGTAGGATATCTTTTCCACCGGGGACGATTTTTTAGCCCATTTTTCCACCGGGCTGGGGGGTCCACCGGGTCTGTGACACAGGGGTGTCTAAATGAAGGTGAAGCTATCTATTGGTTGAAAACCATCTTTACGTCACTTCTAGAATGGTTTCATTTTGTTTTGGAATGAAACGGAATACACGGGCTTCATGTCTGGGGTGTGCATGAGACATGAAAACGGTGTATTGTTACCTGCGAACATAATCCACAACATAATCCCTTTTTCTCTTTTCCTGCTGAGGATTTCAACAAACATCAACGTCACTTTAAATGAAGACCTTGTAAAGAACTTTTTAAAAACGATTTTTTGATGATTGAAATTATGTTTGGGTGTGAAGGAAGATCGAGTTTTGGTTATTTCAATGATTCTGGGTTTTATGTTTGACAGAGTCCACATTTTATTTGCTCTTGTAGAAAGTTCATCGGTAAGGTTCGAATTTTGTTGAAAACCAATGTCAGTGGTTAAGTTCCATTTTTTAAGTTCAAGTGGCACACCCCCATTCGGTTGTTAAAGCAAGTTACCCCTCCGTTTTGAGTAGTTATCTCGAAGTACAAGGTTTTATGGGTATCGCAATAAGACTTTCCAAATTATAAATGCTGTTAGCAATGCGGGCTTCGCCTTGCGGGGCGTTATTTTGTTGAATCGCACGAACGATATTTGATAAAATAGAATCATGGCAGTTTAGATATTTTGGGGGTGAAATCTTTTAAGTCACCCGTATCAATAAGTAATTGCACGTGACTTTATAGGGGTCATGTCCTTTCTCGTGAGTAAGCAATCAAGGGATTCCGATGAGACCTCCCTAATGAATTAGTTCTTGGAGGCTAAGAGTCTCAAAAGGGCTGTCCATGAATTATTGGAGTATAAGTTTTCAAAATATCATATTTTTTTACTTGATAGACCGATCGAAAATATAGGAAACATATTTTTTTCGATAGGTTTAATGAAGGGCGGGTAAAAAAGTTTTTATAAGCAAAAGAATAGCAGATGTGCTTAGTACAAGTACAAGGCGCTCCTTGTACTAAATATTTTTCATAGTATTTTTTTGTTAATAATTTATAATATTATTCGCTTCACGTAAAATGGGGGCTTTCATTTTTTTTGTGTGAGTTACATAAAAAATATTAAGAACAAAACATAAAAAAATACTAGAAGCTGTTGATGATGTGATGATGAGACGGTTTTATCCAAACTTATTTTTTACCTCTTCAGATTAAAATGATGGGAAGATATTTTTCGTCTTTTTTTTATGATAAATATTTTCTTATTTTCTTCATTACTTCTTAATTATTTTCGTTTTAATATCGCAGGGTAATATATAAAAAAAGAAGAATATTGTACACAGACGTATTAATTAGTCAATAAAGTGAGAAGAGAAGGAAAAAATCGAAAGGACTAGATTGATTATCCGCCGTCGTTTATCAGACTCAAAGCAGACTTTTCGTGGACGCATCACAAGTCAAAATCCATTCACACTTCAGCCGGTGAAATTGGAAATTAGATTGCGGTATTTTCAAGGCATTGAGTCATTTCTAGACCTTGATATCTTCGTAAGAATCAAGCTGTTTGACATATTCGATAATCGAACGTTTAGTTTACTAATTCTACGGACAGTCATAAACTTTACATTGGATCAATATGACTTTCTACGTCGGAGATTCACTAAAAGCTTTATTAAGTATCAAACTAAAAACACGCGACGATCATTTATCCGATCAGGTTTCACGAATCTTAGTCGTCAAAGTCCTCGTCGTTGTCAGCATGGGTTTAAGTTTAATTTGGTTCCACAGTGAGACACGCTGTATACCTCCCGTCAAAAGCAAGGGTAAAGAACTACCGGCGCAATTCATACATCGTGGTTGTTGGGCCAAAGGTTTTTACATCTATCCACAGTTAGGTGAACACATGCGTAAGAGCGCTTATTACGGAATCCCGTTCGAACTGAAATGGAACGGCTACCGACCGGACGACCCGTCACAATTATGTCGTGTCAACGAATATGGGGGTAGTACAGACGAAGAAAATTGTTTTGCGATGGAAAGAGAATATTTCAATCAATATCAATGGATGCCAATGTCAATGTTGTTGCTATCCTTTGTCTTTTATTTCCCCTATATCGTCTTTCGTATGGTCAACACTGATCTCATCAATCTTCGATCGAACCTAAAAAACCTACAGGTGAGTTTTGTTTTGTTTTTGTACCTTTCACCGCCCGTAAAATTACGGAAATAAAAAATCGACTCCCTTAAAGAGTCATAAATTTTTGAAATTTTGACTAAAGTTTAAAGATTTTGGCTTAAATTTTGAGGAAAACTCCCCTTTTTCACAAACGCGGTGGGATTTTTTATGCCGTTTGGGGTATAAATAACGGACCAAAACTCGATGGGGATTGATATTTCCATATTTTCTATGGCTGGGATTTGAATTATTTTGTTTGCAAGTCAGAAAATTCAGTGGGGAATTGAAAAATATCATAACATTTTACAGTGAGAATTTGTTTATTTGATTATTTTCAATAGGGGCAAAAATTCGAGGATAATTTTCCACCAATGAAGATTTTTCCAGTGGAAAGGGGTCCCAGTGGGTCTCTGACAGGCCTGGCCGAACAACCCCAAAAGTGAGGAAGCTGAAGGCTCAAAATGAGGAATTTGACTAGGAATTTGAGAAAAAAAATCTCATTTGCTCAAATGTGGGGAGGCTGAAGTCTCCCCGCTTCCGTCGAGCCTTTGTGAGAAGGGGGTGTAGGAAATAGTCTCTCTAAGGGTAACCCCTGTCATCTCGCAAGCCTAGTACCCCCCTGGAGATTCAATTTGCTTTTTAAATTTTAATGGTTTTTGTACCCAAAGGAGGAGCAATATTTCTACCAGCATTTTTACAGCCTTTTAAAAAAGTTTTGACTAAGGTTATCGCTGCGAATAATTAAGCGTGAATCAAATGTTAAAGTTTGTATATTTCAAAGATAGTGAAATTCGTATTACCATGTTGTTACCCACGGTAGGATTCAGGGTTTTAGGGAAAGACCTAAGTGGCCCCCACCCACTACCCCGTAAACTTTTGTTTGGTTTAAAATTTTTGTTATTTGGTTCTTCATGTTTAATGAATGGTGGAACCTATGTGTCATATTTTATTTTTACAAAAGTATCATCACATTTTGAGGTTTAGGCTCCCCAACAAACGTAAAAGAAATATTTTATTTATTTACTTTATGAAAATATTGGTGTGTTAAAAGGTTTTATTCCCTGTTTTATTGTATCAATTCAAAGATAATGGCCAATATGAAAGGTTTTCTTCTGTATGTAATCTTGTAACCGCGAAAACCGTTCAAAAAGCCGAAAGAAATCTATGTGTCAATGAAAATGGATTTTTATTTCATATCAGGGTTTTTCTATATTTCAAATTTTGGAACCTTCCTTTCTTTTGGAAAAAAAACTAGAATATCTTGAGAAAAATCAGGTCTGACTGGAATATAAAAACTTAGAGCTTTCTGTGGGTTTCTTTTTCATTTTTTTCATACTTTTTGTATTTTATCACGTTTTTTCATCTTTTGAACCTTGGACTTGTTGTTCCTGTTTAGAAAAAAAGGGCTGACCTTAGCAAAAAGCCCTATTTTGATTAGGTGTTTAAAAAGCATTTAAGATTATTTCCCTTCTATGTCCCGTATGGGACCAAATAATGACATCATGGTCTTCTTTTATTGGTCGCACTCCTCTTTGTGATACACGCATCTGATATGGTTTCGCTTACTCATACCCTTCTGGTGAAATGGAAAATATTCTTCATCTCAAAACGGATGTTTATAACTTTAGTTTCCCATCCCTGATTTACATTTTGTTGTCACGGAAAAAAATTATTGCACGTAGGTTTTATTAATAGATAGTCCCATGGAAAACTTATTGTAAGATTACGTTTTCTGAATTCTTTTCTACCCTGTCTCAAATGCTAGGTTTTCTTCCATGAATTTTCAGCCAAATTTTCTAGTTTTAAGCGGGTCCTACTGATTCATGGCATCAGGTATTATAAAAATGTCAAATGTTATTTCCAATTTTGTAATGTCAATTTGGTTTTTGGTTTTTCCATGAAAAAAGACTGTAAGCTAGTACATTGGCTATTAGAACGGGATGAGCTGGAGTTTTTACAAGATACTTCACTAATTGGTCATTTGAAGTGATAGAGATGACGCGTTCTTTAGAAAAAGTAACAAAATTGTTTTATTACTGGTTAACGACCAACCAAATCAAACAAGAGCTTGTAAAAACTCCAGCTTGTCCCATTAGAACACCCCCTTCTCACAGACCCGGTGGGAGCCCTTCCCACTGGAAAAATTAACCAATTAATGATTCGTTTTTCTTTATCTGTTTTAGATGGAGATGAATCAATTGGCTTATCTTTATTTCTCACAAGAGATAAATTCCATACGCCGAAACCGCTTGAGAGTGATCGCAAATTATGGCGTTAAATGTCTCTACATATTCAGCAACATTCTCGCCATGTCATTTTTACATAGGCTACTTAACGACCGTTTCTATACATATGGTCTCGATTGGTTATCATGGTCTAAAGGCAACTCTACCGAAAGACTATACTTTGAAAAAAGAGAAACACCGAGTCCTGGGAATCAACTTTTACCGATCTTCGGCATGTGCGATTTACACGACGTCCGTCTCGATTTAACGACATCGTATACCGACAAAATGACCGTCGTTTGTGAAATGGCGTCACACGCCGTCTATCAACACACGCTCGTTATAATATGGTTTCTACTAGTCTTCTCAAACGCTATGTCAATCGTGGGTTTGATTTATTATCTCTGTAATCATTTGCGTATGTTACAAAGATCCAAAACAGCGAAAACGGATTGCTTATTATTTAGGAGATACATTACTTTACGTGAAATGGAATATCTTGAATGTATCAAAAACATTGACTTGGCTGTTTATGCAAAAGTCAATAAAATATTGGATGATAATCTACTGAACAATTCTGACGAAACGCCCAAGATTCAGGGCGGGCAACCAATTCAAGTTTTAACCATGTAGTTAGAGTACGTAGTGGCACTCTACTTTTGATAATTCCGTCAATAGTTTTCTCGAGCATTGAGTTTAAAGTTTAAAGGGGCTAAAGTAAAAACTTTAGGATAGGAAATGAAGCTACTTAATTATCCATCCGGAATGACCGCACGTGGTTTTTAGCCGGATTGAAAGTAAAACCTATCGCTAGAATTAGATACATTCCTCGAAAACAAAGAAACCACTAGATACAATCCGTCGTCATGATATTGTTGCGCGTTCTTGATGGGGAAATAAGTAGCTTCACTTTTTTGCCTGGGAAAGGTTAGAGATTCAATGTTCTCGAGCACTGACACAAATTTTTTTTCCGTGAACGGACGGAAGTATCTTCGACGGTCAGAAGTATCATCTTTTGACGGTCAGAAGTATCATTTTTAATTTTTCCTATCCGTCATTCCGTGGTTCAGGGGGTATTGGGTCATACCAATCAATTAGGTAGGGTCAGGGTTGCTAGTAACGGCTTGTCACTGTGCCGGGTGCATACTCGGCGCCTTGGGCCCCGCAGGGTTGCTAGTAACGGCTCAAATTTCAGCCAGTTTAAAAAAGGGGTACTTTTACCCATATTATAATAACATTACCCCCGTCTTTTGCTAGTTTGGTAAAATATGTTATGAATTGCGTGATTTTGCTGTGCGGCGATGGCTCAACGGATAAAGCGCTGGCTTCCGCATCTGAAGGTCTTTCTTTGGTGGTGGTTCGAATCCCACTCGGTGCGAAAATTAGACAGGTCGAAATTGATGGACAAATGATTGACAGGTATGAAAAATCAGTCAGAAATGACAAACTAAGTCTCAGAAAGTAGAAACAGATAAGGTGAAAGATAGGAAAGGGAAAATGGGCCGTCAAAAGATGATACTTCTGACCGTCGAAGATACTTCCGTCCGTTCACGGAAAAAAATTTGCAGCACTGACAGTGGATGAGTTGAGTTGGAAAATAGAATGCGAAACCACAGTTCACACAGCGAAGAGATGTTGTAGATAATATTTTAAGATTGTTGCAGCAAACTTATTTTTAATGTAAATTGGTACTTATTTATTGATCAAAATATTTATTTTTATAGATAAATTAATAATTTTATACGAAAAGAAATGTATTCATTGTTCTTGTCTTCTAAAATATTGTTGTCACTTCATGTTGATTTTTTTGTTCTTCATTTTCTAATTTGTTTATTTCTCTACTGTATAATATTCCACTCCTCATTATCTTGTCAACAAGCGCATAACTGACGTTTAATTCGAATTCTATCAAAAGCTTATCAAAAGCTACAGTCTTTTTCATTTTCCGCTGCAGTTTATATTGAGACAGACTTTAATTAGTTGTATAACAGGTTTATCGTTCTACGTTCTACAATTTAAACTTTACTAAGTTCATTTGACATCAATCGATACTTCGATCCTCACCCGATGCTGGCATCCTCTAACGGATTCGTCCTTCTTATAGAGCGTGAAAATCTTTCTTTTGTAGTCGTGTTCTGACACAGGACGTTTTTTCGAGACACCCAGTATCTTCAAAATTTTTAGTTATCGACCGCCTGAGGGCAGTTTTAACGGTGTAGATATATAAGTAAAATCTCGTTTTTAAATTGAATTAAAATTTTGACTCGCTTATCTCTATGAACACATTGCTTTTCTTACATTTGTCTGAATATGTTAACCTTTGTTAAAGGTTCGCATTGCACTAGTATACATTTTCATAATAAAGATTTGACCAACGTTAGGAAAAAGTGGATAAAGTGAAAATTCTTTTCTGATGAATACTACAGAAAGTTCTCTCTTGTTTTTTTTTAAGCGGCGCCAACGGTGTTTGCAACACGGTGACCAAGTCCAAAGTAAATCAGACAAAAACTCAATGGATTCAAATTCTCTTTGAGATAAATTCATTTATAGTTTTTCAGTCGAGAGAAAGTGGATGAAAAATCATTTTTCACGTCATAAAACAAATTCATTTTCAAACGAAATTGTCTCTATAAAGGTAGTATTTGTAAAAAGTATATTTTTCAAATTAAAACGTCTCAATTAGTTTTCGCCTCTAATCACCTCTAATTTGGGGTAAAAAGCACGTTTTTATGCAAAAAGGGACAATTTACCATGCCATACCTTAAAATTAGTTTTCGACAAAATTAAGAAATTCGGAAGGTAATTTCTCTCTCGGAACTTCAAATAACCGGGGGAGTCTCTAACAAATGTTGCTGTTCAAACCGATTTGGCCCCAAATTACAAAAATATATTTCTAGAAATTTTCAATAAATAAGTTTCAGGAAAATTTTCAAAAAATAAATAATTCACAGAATTTCTCGAATTTCCTTCAATCAAGTCAAAATCCGCCAACTTAAATTCCTCAATAAAGCTGAAATCGGCACATCTTTGAAAAAGTCCCCATAAAAGTTAGTTCACTAAAGGGTATACAATAAGAACGAATCTTTTTTTAAACAAATATAATAATGGTTCTTCAAACCTGACCAAAAAAATTATTCTAAAATATGTACAATTCATTAAATCTATTATTATTATTATTCAGTGACAGCAATAATATATGTTATATATGTAAAACGTTAAAATAAAAAGTCCATTTTAAAAACCTTTTTTTGTAAAATAACAAACGTAGAGATTCTAAAATCTACGACTTTAAACTTGAAATCGAACTAGAGCACTGCGTCAAGAAAGATTTTTAGATTTTTTCATCAATTTCATGCATAGATTACCACAAAATTTACAAACAGTTTTGTTGGCTTTCTAGACTTAACTGATACCTTGTCTCTCTAACTATGACTAGAAGGACCAGCCAGTACTAGAATATTATAAAACGAGAAACCTACTTTTCCTAATATATTGTAACATATTTAAAGCTTATTTTTAAAAAAAATAAAACATTTTAACATAATAATAAGTAAGGGAAGGCAACTTGGTGAGAATTTCATACAATTATCAGAATATTTCAAAGGTATAATTTACTTTCACCGAACAACCGGATTAATTTAGTTTACAATCAAGGCTAAACATTGTTTCCCGCACATTTAATTTCTCAAATAAACAAGTTAAGAAGATCGCAAAATTTTCAGATTCATTCGAGCCAGATTCTCAGTCTCAGAACATCTATTTTTCGAAAATTCGTGTGCTTATATGTGAGAGGGGGGGCTCAATATATAGATTTGCTCCGCTGCTTCAAACAATTGTTAACAAGGCATAACCAAACAATCTTATTCAACATTTTAAAACAAACTTAAATAAAAATAACAAAAGACTTAAAACAAAAAACTTAAATATAAACAAAAAATAACAATAAGCACCATTCGTCATATAAGACTAGCTTGTTGAATTTCCTTCATAATCAAACGCGCCTGTTCAGTCAAAAATTTCTGGTCATGACTTTGTCCGAAAGCTACCGCCCGGAAAGCATCACTCTGGGTGGGCGTTGAGCGTATGTTTGTTTTTGGGCGTGATAACAGCTGCTGACGTTGTCCACTATCGTCTGCAAATTTCAAATTACGTGGAGGTAACCTGCGAATAGGTATTTTCATTGGTTTCCCGACCAGCGGTAAAATACGAATCTCTTGCCGCCCGGGAAGTTGTTTCAGGCGTTGCACAACTTGTTGTTTATTTTGCTGTGGATGTTGAAATAAGCTCATCTTTGGCATTTGTTGTGAATTCAAAATGAAACTGAATCCTTTATCATTTTTCTTGACAAAACTAGTTGACGATAATGTGTCTTGAAAAGTCACTTTGTGCTGTGACTTCTCTTTACTTTCGGCTGCCGTCGTTGTAGTCAAATTATCTTTTCGTTTTTGAGGTGTGAAACAAGTGGACATTTGCTCAATAGCATTCAGTTCTTTCTCAGTAAACAAGTTCACGCCGAGCGGTCGAACCATCGAGTTTTGACAGGGCGTCTCATCAAAAAGGGTCCGCCTCAAAGAAGTCTTACTAGAACCGCTGGAAAAGTCATTGCTCGAATCCACAGCTATGGAATTCAATTCAGTTAATTTTGCATAATCATGGTCAGGAGTTGTCCCACTCGAAGTATTCGCTTTCTTCATTAACAATTTAGAAATTTCATCAATGGTAGCTAGCTTAGTATCCGTGCATACTTGCTCTTTCTTGCTCGTTCGTAAAGGCGTTGGCGTGCGAGGAGTTGTACTGACTAGTGATTTCTTAGGTTTCTTGAGACTACTGGTGGCGCTACTGAAGAATGGTTTTCGTTTTTTGGAGCTACTCCCGTGATTGAATTTAATTTCGTCAACCAGAGGTGTGATCATAATCGAGGGCGTTATAGGAGTGGTCGTCAAGCCTAAAGAATATCAAAATAATTCCGTAAGAGATATAAGCGACATCAAGTATTGATAGATAAATCACGACGATGGATGAATTACTTCTAGACTTCATTTAATCTAAACTAAGAAACTTTACTACGGGCTAAACCAAAAGCAAGATAGAGTTACCACGCGTACTACGCCCTCTTTGTTTCTAAAAAAATCATGCGAAAATTCGTTCTGGAAGCAAAGTTGATTTCTTTACGAGGCAAGCTTCCCCATTGAGTTTCAAGCCCGAAGGGCTAGAGGTCAATCTCTAACCTTTCTCAGGCAAGAAAAATTGAAGCCTTAAAATATGCGCCGTATTTTTGATGACGGATTGAATCTAGCAATTCCTTTGTCTTCGAGTGATATATTTTTCGAAATTAAGCGGTAAATTTTAGTTTCAATCTGTCATTTGTGTAAAAACCAGGCGGGTCGCTCAAGGCCGCGCAACTTTGGTAGGATTTGTTGGCTTCAAATCCTACCAAAGAGATTGACCTCTAGCCTTCGGCTTGAAACTCAATGAGCTTCCCTCGGGGCAGCCCGTAAAAAAGTTCCGTAGCATGAACGAAGGCATGAAATCCGTCAGTCGTCGTGATTTATCTATCGATACCGCACCTTGCTATTGATTTTAACGTTAGTGGTCAAGAGACGTATAAATTGTGTGTTTAAAAAAGCACCTACTAGGTTCGGAATTATTACAATAAGATGGAAAATTTCTAGGGTTTTTGAAGAAAAAAACAATTGTGTAGAAATAGGTGTAAACTGTAAGCATTTTTTTAATATTATTTTTCCGCCTTTTCCGGTCACATTGTAAGCGTCCAGTAAAATTAATTTAACATTAAAAAAAGAAAATCGAATAATTAGGTCATGAGGTGTACCTTACGAAATAAAGCATACTTAAACAAAACTCAAACATCATCAAACCTTTAGCTGGTGTCGAAGTGACCATTTCTTTTGAAGTTTCTCCATTATACGAATTTGAAGTGTTCAGAAATGCTGAAGGTGAGAAGCCCAGTTGTTGGTACGAAACAATGGATTCATCTTTGCTGAACGTATTGTTGGAAGCATCCAAGAATGGAAACTTCTTAGATCGACGTAAAATACTCGGTGGCATGCTGTAGCGTCCAGGGATGGAAGTGAGACTCCTGAAGAAAAGAGGAGATATAACATACAAATTATATTATTGAATGTAAGAAATCAGAGAGTGAAACAGTACACACAATAGAAAACATCACTTTGTACTTGGCAAATCAGTCTAAAAGCACGAGACTAAAGGCCTTATTCTATGTAGCCTCTTTTCCCTAGGAATATATAGAATCAGAATTGGTATGAGAGCTCAAGATTTGAAAGGTTTGCCTTTATCGATTATAGTTTTTTTGTTTTCACTAGAGGAAAAACAATAAATAAATCTAATAAAGTTCAAATCACCTGTTTTGTGTAGTGGTGGTGTTCTGTTGTTCATGCGGCTGCGTTTCAATCAACGGGATGAAATTCTCTTTATTGTCATCAGCCAACGGGTGCATTTGTGATGTTTGTAAGATCCCATCTACGCCACCCATCTCTGCTAAAATATCTGAGAAATTTTTAATGTCTTTCAACGGTGTGATGACCAGGTCTGGATCAGGTTCGATATCGCTGAACTGGTTATTGTGATCCTCAGGTTCCAATTTGATGTTGATGCCCCCGTCTTCGTCGCATATCGGTAGTAAATCATGCATGGGTTTACTGACCAGACTTTGTGACGAAATGAGCTGATCTCGACCAGTGACAGTTGACGAAGAAGTGCATCTTGGGTAGACGTTTTCCTTATCGGCGGCGGCGGCAATAATACGACGCTCTTCACGTTTAGTACGTTGACGAAAACCGGGTTCGAAGCGTCGTTTCATGGTCGAATTCCAATGATTCTTGATAGCATTATCAGTTCGACCTGGCAACAATTTAGCAATGTCCGCCCAACGATTACCGATTTGGGAATGTGCTTCGTAGATGAGTCGATCTTCTTCTTCAGACCATGCTTGTTTGTTGACATTGGGATTCAGATGGTTATGCCATCTTTCACGACATTGTTTACCAATACGTCCTTGAAGGTGTGAAGCAATGAGTGACCATTTCTTTGGACCATATTGATTGACCAGTTGAACTACAAGGTCATCTTCTTCCTTTGTCCATGCACCTTTGATGAGACTAGGGTCCAAAACCTGGAATTGGAAGCGAGGTCATACATAAACTAAATAACTCGATTATCTTGAGCAATGTATGGCCTTCCTACGTTAGGAACAGCCTTGATTGAGAATCTTCTACAATCATGGTCGAAATAGAATGAGAATTCCAGTTATTTTAACGTTTTTCAAGATTTAAAGTTCTGGCGAGAAAGTCGATTTTGGGCTATCTCTTTAACTTAATCGAATATTTCAATTTGGGAGGGGTTGGCAGACTTCCAGGCTATATTCTGAGCCTTATTGGACTATTTTTTAACTTTTGGATCCTCAGATCCTAAGGTTCTAAGTCTTAAGTCTAGCGTTAAAACTCAGAGTTAAAACTCTACCCTTCAAACCTACTTTAGAGCACTTACAAATCGATTGTAGTTTCAAAACTTCCCGTAGGATTTCCCTTTTTTCTCAAATATTACGAACATGATTGTACATCGATTTTTGAGAGCTTTCGAATTGCGTAAGTGGTTTTGGTGATGTTGGTCTGGTATCACTAGGGTTACGAAATTTTAGACGACGCGAAATGGAATCTACTTAATGATGGGTGAGATGGTATGTTTGGTAGAAAGTTCAGAATCCTTTATAGAATCTACTAAAAGATAGAAACGTATCCGATCGCGATAGTTTTAAGAACGTGAAAAATTGAGCAAAACTATAACAATGATGAGCTAAAGATTACTTTAATTTTCACAACATTACTTAAGTTGGTAAACGAAATTGGGAGATAAAAATATTCTACCAAATTGATGGTTACTCAGACTGCATTGAGAAAGCTTCAGTTAGCTGAGTTAGTGAGCGACTTAGGTCCCTAGGCAAGAGTTTTAAAAATCCACAAACCTTTCTCCATCGTTGTTGACATTGTACTTCAGTTCTTTGAGGGAAATGGTTACCAATGGCCGACCAGTTATCAGTGCCCAAAGAGACACACAATGTCTTCAATTTCTCATCTTCAGACTTGGTCCATTTGCCTTTGATGCTTCTCGGTAGTTGCTGTTGTTGCTTGATTTCGTTGTCTTGGATACGGATGGTGTTGATGAAGTTTGATGATGGGCAGAAGCTGGAGAAAAAAATGAAGATGTTTTTAATGCCTGTATCAATATATCATATATTCAAAATATTCTGTATACGTAACAGTTGAAGATGTTTGGAGTAATTTCATTTCCACTAGGAATGAAATGTAGGAATGTCCAGAAAATAGTAGTATTATCAGGTATTATGAAATTTTGTATTGGAACGGCTCAGCCTTTGGGAAGTACAAAAGCCAGATGTGAGATTCCAAAAAGGCTCACATTGAAATTATACGAAATCATTCTCTGTAGAGAGAAAGAAACACTTAACACTTCTACTTGTTTTTTGCTAGGCTGACGTAGTTTTTGCTTAGAAACGAGAGATGAAAAATTCCACAGTGCTACGTATTTCCAAAAAAACTGTGATTTGAATTTTTAAATATCATAAACACCTTCAACCTGTGAAATGTTTTTTAATGATCTTCAAGTTTCTAACCACACTGACATTAGCATAAGTTAAAATATGAACACTTTTATATTTCATATGAAATTTTTCAAACCTTACCTAGATTTACTACCATAGTTGTAATTGACTAGATGGTTATCCATGACATGTTTTTCTTCGCTGTTCACTCATCTCATTGTATTTAAAGATTATTTATTCATTTATTTCTATTTCAAGCTGAAATGAAAAATGAGTTGATGTATAACATTTTAAGATAGTTCAATATTTTATATTAGACAGTAATGCCGAATTGTTTTTCACCACAGGGTGAATTAAAAAGATTTCACTCATGGCTGAAATTAACTCCGGTCTATAAAGAAAACACTGTTTTGTATACACGTTGGGGCAGGGTTAAAACGGTTAGTGATCAAAGTGGTCAAATTTTAATTTTCTAGAGTACTAGGGGGGGGCTCGAATAACGGGGGGGTGGGGGGGGTGTGGGTGGGTGTTGTAAATTTTCTAATAATTAATAAACGGGGGGGACCTAATTGCCGGGGGGGTTGGAAATTGTACTTCTGAAACCCAAAAATAAGGTAAAAATAGGCTAAAATCACGCTATTTAGAGCAAAATAAGGGACCTTCTCTTTGACAGCTGAAAATATTCTTCGAGATTAATAAACGGGGGGGTCCTAATAAGGTCCGGGGGGGTTGGAAAATTTTCGAAAAATTAACAAGCGGGGGGGGGGCCCGTTTATTTGGAACCTAAGAGTAGAGTTTGCCGCCAAATCTTTTTTTAAAAATCGGGCTCCGCCACATTCAAGGGTTTATAATTATAGTTAGGCACCTTTATGTAAAAATCATAAAGAAATGAATGAGCCAATCTCAAGAAAAGCTAATAACTAAGTAATTGGTAATGTGCTTATAAAAAATATCGAATTTGGCCCATTTCTCTATAAAAAACACGACGCACAGCCAAAATTTCAAAACACTAAAATTATTCAAAATTAAGCCTTCATGTGCAAAAAAAATTAAAAATTCTATCTCATCAAAAAAATGAGTAATTTGGCTAAAAACATTAATGTATGCTTATAAATAATAATTCTTATGGATAAAGGATTCAATTTTTGAGGCGAAAAATTTTGTGTGTGAAAATCTGTTTCAACCATCTTTTACCGATGATGGTATCCTACTTTCATGCAAAAAATCAGGAAAAATTAATGACCCAGTTTTCAACAAAGTCCAAAAAACCCTTTTTTCAGCCGTTTTTTGGCTGCAATTTCCGTTGTGTAAAAAATCATAAAAATGAATGAGCCAATCTCGAGAAAAGTTAATAATTAGGTAATTGGTAATGTGCTTACAAAAAAATATCAAATTTGGTCAATTTTTCTATATAAGCACATCAGCCAAGATTTCATGTCTAAACACAAATACTCTTCAAAATTAAGCCTTCATGAGCAAAAAAGATATCTATCTGCTCATCAAAAAATTGAGTTATTTGGCTAAGAACATCAATGTATGCTTATAGATAGTGATTTTTATAGATAAAGATGCATTTTTTGAGCCGAAAATTTTTTTCTGCAAAAATTTGCTTGAACCATCTTTTACCTATGATGCTACCCTACTTTCATGCAAAGAATCAGAAAATATTAATGATGTCCAAAAAACTTTTTTAAGCCGTTTTTTGGCTGAAATCTCTCCAAAAATTGGGCTTCGTCACATTTTGGGCATTGCTGTTTTGCATTATTGTACAAGAAATCAGAAAAAACTGATGAGCCAATCTCAAGAAAAGCTCATAATGAGCGGACGAACGAACAGACGAACATACAATGGTTGATTTATAGGATCTCCACCGGGGTAGGTCCAAAAAATTGAATAAATATGCTGAATTCACCTTTGAAAACAACAAAATTGTTATCTCCTTATTGCGTCACACATTTTCAGTTATAACTCAAATTTGGTTCAAGAAAATAGCTTGAAATTTTCAAATCCTTGAATAAATATACTTCCATTATAGTAATACTTTTAGATGAAATTGACAAGAATTTAGAAAGCCAAATTTAAAATCGAGTGGATAAATGACAGGCATATGCTAATATTCAAAGACGAAACAAATTTAAAAATGACTTAGTCCTGACTGATAACTTCTGCCACAGTGCCAGATCCACAAAAACTTAAGTTCTAATACCTAACAAATCTACTTATATGGCAATTTAAAGACAGTTTGTCTTGTTTTCAAAACCACGGTACAGATTTGGTGCAATTCACCCACCTTAGGTAGGATTTAGCGGCTTCAAATCCTACCTAGGAGATTCACTTCTAGCCCTTCGGGCTTATACTTCATTGTGTAAGATGACCTACGGTATGGGCTGAACTTTTTAGAGTGACTTGGCTATTCTTAACTTAAAAAAGTCCCACACATGACCCTGCTGGCCCGCACATTTTCGGGCAATGACCCTGTTGATGCCCCGGAAAACTGAGGATTTCCTTGTTGCGTGTCTGGGGATTTAAATATTTCTTTACGAGACGTACCCCAGACTTAAACGATTGGGAGTGGGTGTCAATTTTGCCATCAGCCCAGTTTACTGTGCCATTTTAAGCTCGATCTTTTGTAAAACAATTACCTTTGACCAGTTTTGGGAAATTTTATTAGGCTAGCTGGGACACAAAACTGCTCGCATCATCCGACCTACTGAAAATATTTTAAAACTTTTTTTACTTTTGAGTTGGAAAGTAGCAAAATCGTTGGAATTTTATCCAATTTCATCCATTCCATTCTTTGCTTCACCTGCCACCTTAATTTCAATTTTGAACGCACAAGAATTTAATTTCAAAATATAATAATATCCAAACCCTTTCCTATGAGTTTGCGCAAATGTGTTATTATCTCCCTATTCATACCGTCAACGGCTCTAACTTGGGACTATCCGACATAACTTGGGACTGCAATCCGGCCACTATTTCACAGAACCTCCAAAGTCATTTAATTAACAAAATTGCGAATCATAGATAGCAAATAATGTTACGCTACTCTCACCAGGTAGGCTTTCACATCGCAATAGAAACAAATCTTTGCGACGAGAATACAAGAAACCTGTAAATGCGATTAGCGCGCATTCCCACAAAAGCCCGAACACAGATATAAAAAAAGCCCTGTCTTGCGCAGAAAATTGTGAGATCTGTTATCTCTAATCTGTTATCTACACTTGGTAACTTTGACATGTCAATCAACAATCACGCATGGTTGAAAAAAGTTGTTAGAGAAAAACAACACAAAACAAAAAATGATGTCAAGGTGTGAGCTGTGTGCGTGTGTTAAATTGTTAATTACTTCTTCAAATTATCTACTTTTATAATGCTTTAAAAATACATTTGGTTGTGATTATGAGGTGGTGAAAGTTTGATTGAAAAACTTGGTTTAAGTATCAAAACAAATTTGTCATCAAAGTTTCCCAGTGCAAGAAAATATTAAAACCCCCGTTTTGATATCTAAGGTCCATCGCAACACGTTAGTAAAATCCGCTGTAAATCAGGGGGTTCAGATCAATGTTTTGATTTGATCATTTGGCTGTTCTATTCCCAGGAGAATAATTTACCGCCAGCCGAATAAGGATTATTTTTGTACCTTCGCTGGTGATTTTTCAGCTTGAGTTTATATCTAATGTTACCGTGAGATCGGGTAACTTGCATAGCCCTCGAATGAATGACCTGACTGGTCATTAAAATACAAAGTTAAATCAAAACAAACCTGATATACAAAATTTGCGGGTTGTAAAATGTATATCTCTAATCAAAATTGATGTAATGCATAATTATGTTTAATATCATTATTAGATTTGAGATTACACGCCCACAGCAGGCTGCATCGTTTGAGACGTGCGATAGCACGCCCACACCTCCACACACACCTAAAAGCCTCTTAGGAGAGTGATAAATCGCACGCCTTAAATTTTGAGTTTTCAGCTAAAAGTAGTGCATCACACACACACTTTATCACACGCCAGAAACTCCTAAAATTAATGTTTTAGGAGTGCGATTGACCACACGCCTGGAATTTTCAAATGAGGAAGCCTGCCACAGCTATAAAAAAACATCTGAATTCCTGCCACCTTGTAATTGATGATCTATCACATGACTTTTCATTATCCAACCACATTGCTTTATTTACCCACGATTCTGTCGGCGAGTAACTTGCCAAAAATACTCCCGTGGCAAATATGAAGTGCTAAAATGATAGAGAAGTGCTGCGAGCGGAGCTGCGTACACAGGAAAAAATTTTCGATTTCCAAGGTTGGAAATTTTAAGTTTTCTTAGTTGGAAAAAAGATAAAATCCAATGGAAAATCCAACCTGAAAATGTGGGACATTTTCCAAGGTTGGAAACTTTGCATTTTCCATGGCTTGGAATTTTCGTAAATCCAGGTTGAAAAAAGCCAAAATCCAAATTTAACAAGGTTGGAATTTTCGTAAATCCAGGTTGAAAAAAGCCAAAATCCAAATTTAACAAGGTTGGAATCTTTTAAAATTCAGTTGGAAAAAAGCCAAAATCCAAGCTTAAACAAGGTTTAAATTTTCGAAAATCGAGGTTGAAAAAGCCAAAATCCAAATTAACAAGGTTGAAATTTTTTAAAATTCAGTTGGAAAAAAGCCAAAATCCAAGCTTAAACAAGGTTGGAATTTTCGAAAATCGAGGTTGGAAAAAGCCAAAATCCAAATTTTTCATGGCTTGGAATTTTCAAAAATCCAGGTTGAAAAAAGCCAAAATCCAAATTTAAAACAAGGTTGGAATTTTCAAAAATCCAGGTGGAAAAAAGCCAAAATCCAAACCAAACAAGGTTGGAATTTTCGAAAATCTAGGTTGAAAAAAGCCGAAATACAAGGTGGTTGGAAATTTCGAAAATCCAGGTGGAAAAAAGCCGAAATACAAAGTTGGGATTTTTGTAAATTCAGTTGGAAAAAAGCCAAAATCCAAGCTAAACAAGGTTGGAAATTTCGAAAATTCAGGTTGAAAAAAGCCAAAATCCAAAGAAGGATGGCAGAGATGTGGAAAAGAGATCTTAAACAAGGTTTTTGTTTTTGTGAACAGTCACTCGCTAGCCTAGGCTCGATGGCTCCCGGTCAATCTCTCGTTATTGTTCGCACAGATACGTGGTTGATCTTAGATCACTCACACAGCTCAGCAGGGTACTATTTGAAACTATGACACAAGTACCCTATGTGCTTCACTGTGCGAACTCACTGCGATTGACCGAGGCCGCTCCAAAGAGACGCCTCACCTGACGGAAACTTACAGCTTGACTGCTCACATTATAGCCTAATATCTAGGTTAGCTATACATCAAAACAGTTTTGAGCGAAAAATCGCTTGTGGTTTTCCCAAGGACATGCGCAGAAAATGGTTAGAAAAACGTAATTTCCACATGGATTTTTAACGTTTTCCAAACTGTTTGGAGAAACACAAATTTCCAACCCAAAAAGTCTAGTTTTCCAAGAAAGGGTCTCAATCTTAGAAAAATGTAATTTCCACATGGATTTTTAACGTTTTCCAAACTGTTGGGAGAAACACAAATTTCCAACCCAAAAAGTCTAGTTTTTCAACTTGAGGTATCAAATTTACTAAAATATGTATTTTCACATCGATTTTTGACCTTTTTTTCAATTCCCAAACTGTTTGGAAAATAAAAATTTCCCACCCAAAAAGTCATGTTTTCCAACCAGCCTTGGAAAATTGTCATTTCTACATGGGTTTTTTTCACTTGATTTTTCAAGGGCATTGGTTTATTCTACAAAACCTATGGGTAATTTACGTTTTCCAAATCAGCTTAAGGTAATCGCTCAAATTTCCAACCTTCAATTATAAAACAAAATTTCCAACCCAAAAATATTGAATTTCCAACCTTGGAAATCGAAAATGTTTTCCTGTGGTAGCTCATTTGTTATGAAATTTTGCTGCTTTGATTGGTCAGGCATTTGATGGCTATGCAAGTTTCCCTTCACTGCACTGATGCAAGTTGCCTGATCTCATGGTATGGTTTTTTGAAGTGCTTGTTCTAAGAGATGAGTGAATATAATTGGTCAGCCTAAGCTGAGCATTCAAATAGGTAAAATTTTCTTCCATCATCATCATCATCATAAGACGGCGAAAAAAAAAACGATTTCCCGATCTCTCTTTGATTTCTAAACTTTCTTCCGATCGGGTTAACTTTTTGGGTACTTTTAGCGTGTGTTGTTTTTACAGATCATAATGTGGTGTTTCAAGATGGCGGCTCAAGCGATAATCGATAAACAGATAAAGAATTGTTCCAAAGTATTTCCAGTGTGAATCTGTTGCAAGCTTCAATTTCTGTCATTTATTTTTTTAACTTGGCAAATCAAACACATGATTTTCATCAAGGGGATTCTTTTTCTACATCTTATGAAGGTTTAAATCCGTTTGCTCAAGTTTTTGTTTATGTTGAATTTTCTGATACTTTTCATTGTTGCTTTTTATTACAGTAGTTTTTGCAATAAAAACATATTTTTCTTGTTTGCCTCTAGAGGGGGGATTGATGGTGTTATAATGTTATTGGAATTTGATAAAGTATACAAAAGTACATACAGCTACTGTCTAAATTTGATAAAGACTGGATGCAATCGTGTTTTTTTGGACTTGGACGTGTTTGGCTTCAGGCGACCCTGCCGATACACCGGACATTCCGGCGTTATTTTTTGTCTGGTGTTTTCTTCATTAAATTTTCAAAAGTGCACACCGGACTACACCGGACTGTCTAGTACCGTCAACTGCTCCAACTTGGGACGAGTGTACGCAACATGGGACTTGTTGATATCTGGCCTGTATTTTCACTTACTGTTAAATCTCTTTGACAACAAATTTTTTTTGATAATTCCACCAAGTTTATCAATCATACTTTCTGTCATAACATGTATCACGATAACTTTCACTGATAGCGTGCCCTTTTTAACTTTTGTTTTCATTTAAAATGACTGGACGTCGAATGGCGAATGGTGAATTAGTATTAGAGAATGCCCGCCGCCTAACCGCCCGATGAGATAATATTATATAAGTATTCCCGTTGATGGTTTCTAGATATTTAGGTTGTATATTTTCAATTAAAAGTGGTTTGGGATTGTTCGCACCCCGTCCAATTTTTTTGTGACCTCAGCTGCCTTTCTAGATCACATTTGCGCGTGTTCCACTACGGATTTTTTTCATATTTCGATTTAAAAGCCTATTTGGTGCGAAAGAGAAATTGTGTATTTTTTAATACGCGGTTCATTAAACTCAATGCAAATGACTTTGAAGGTTCGGTGAAATTGTGGTGGAATGGCCGTCCCATGTTGCGTAAGATAGTCCCAAGTTGGAGCAGTTGACGGTACATTTTTCTCTCGGAAACAAAGTACACCTGACACTACACCGGACTTTTGTGTGTCCAGTGATTTATCTATATATTTGCACACCTGACAAACTGCACCGGAATGTCCTGTGTATCGGCAAGGTTGTGGCTTCAGTCATATTATATAAGGTGAATCGCAAAAAATTGTTTGGTTCCCATCACTTCTACTTTAAAAAGGTGGGTCGTTTGGTCGGTCAGTCGAAAATATTTTTCTGTTAGAGAAGCAGCTACATCTTGTTGAAAGGGAATCCGCGTGGACTGCTCCGAATTAAAAAATTGAGAAACCGTCAACTGGATAAACTGGTTTTCGGTTTACTTTAGGCGTACAAACTTTCGCGAGGACGAAAAATCGCGAAATTCACGACATTCACTTTCGCGAATTTAACGGAAAAATATTTTTAGCGAGCATAAACTTTCGCGAATCAAGACCTAAAATTGAGAATTTTCACATGAAAAAATGGCTTAGAGACACAAATACTTCTTGGGTTGGCTTGAAACATTTGTCCTTTGACTTATTAGTCTTTTAGCAGGCTAAAAAGTGCCATAAAAGTTACATTTTATTCAAAGTTTGAAGTTTTACAGATTTTCTATTTTGTCAAGAATTTTTCGCGAGCATAAACTTTCGCGAATGTCCCTTCCTAGAATTTTTTCCTAGAAGTATATATACCATCAAGTTACACAACATGGCCACTCTTGTCACAACTTGCACAGCCATAACAAAAAGTTTGTAGCTTAATGGCAGTCAGTTACAATTTTTAGAAGAAGCTGCAGGGAGTTACGACAAAGTGTTATTGGAGTTTTATCAAGTAAACAAAAAAGTACAGTTTCTATGTAATGAAAACTAATAATGGTTCTGCACTAAAATTATGGCATGTATCTTTATTTTGGGTTTGACTTTTTGGCAATTTTCTTATTTATTTTAGTATAACACTTTGGTCAGATATGGATATTGTCTACACCCAACAGAAAAAATATATTATAACTGACTAAAATGAACAAAAAGTTTAATTACACTATGTAGACTAACTAATATCCCAAACGAGCGAGGTTCCTGGACTTTTCAACCGGCAGCTAATTGCCATTGTATCGAACGCTGATCTAACATTTGCTCGCATCTCATCAAAATTATCCCTTTCACCCATTTGACCCTCTAACCCTTTTGACCCTCTAACCCTCTTAGCTCTTTTGGCTGACCTTCCAGCCTCGGCTGGTTTATGATTTTTAGTTTTCAAGAGAAGCAAATTTAATCTTTCTTCTACAAGATTACACTTTAATATAATGCAAATTATGCATGTAAGTTTTATATTAATAATACTTTCTTTTTGCATATGTTTTGCATACTTTCTAAGGGAATTTCACCATGGCAATTCAGCCACCATAATTTTTGCATACAATTCAATATGACAGATAGAAAGGCGCAAAGGTCTATTACAAAAACCCTGTCTAATTTTTTTTTTTTATCATCTTCCTAGTTACCGTCAACTGCTCTAACTTGGGACGATTGGTCGAAACATGGGACTGTTGCATATCTGGTCTGTATTTTCACTTACTGTAAAATCGAAAGAGAAATCTTTTCTTTTTTAATACACCGTTTCTTAACTCAAATCAAATGACTATGGAGGTTTGGTAAAATGGTGGCCGAATTGCCGCCCCATGTTTTGTCAGATAGTCCCAAGTTAGAGCAGTTGACGGTATTGACTGTGTTTTGTCATTTTTGCGTAACATTGAGCATAATTCTAATGAATATTTGAAAATGTGGGACAAACAGATTGGGCCATCCCAGAAAATTTTTGCTACCCGACTGACGTCGGACGACGTGGATTTTTTCATTTTTTCTAGCCTCGGAAATAATTTTTCTTTTCCAGTGGTGGTCAGAAATTTCGATGAAAATCCATGTACTTTTGCAAAATGCATCGGAAATTCCACTCTTTTTGCCTTTGGGACCATTCAAAAAGTACGTACGCTCGAGAGGGGGGAGGGGGCACTCCCAAAAGCGTACGAGGGGGAGGGGGTCCTTGAGGAGAAGAACGTACGCCAGTATGGATTCCACGAAATCTCGCGCCGAAGATATTTTTCCGTACAGCAAGCCTCACGCCAAGCAAAATTTATTTTGTACCAGCATTCAATTTTTCAATAAGGGTGCAAGATGGGAAAAGAGGCGCATGCGCCAACATGAGTAATAAATTGACGCAAGCGTATGCGAGTGAAAGCAAATTTAGCCAAATGAAAGCTAAAAATCGATGGATTATGGAGTCATTCACGTCGAACTGAAATTATTACTTTAAGCCAACTGAAAATCAAACAATCTTTGGACCCGATCAATCGAACTTGTTGAACCAATCGAACAATCAAACTAATCAAACTCCATCAGACGATTAAAGTTTGATTAATAAAATTAATCGAATTCTAAGATTTTTTAAAAGATTGTGAGTGTTCGATTTTAAGTTCCATCAATGGGTTTCGGTTCGATCAGTTCGATAAACCAATTTTGTTCGACAAGTTTGTGCTGCTCTGCCACCGTATATTACATTAGCTTCTTTTCAAAGCCAAATTTGGAATGTAAATCGGGAAATTACTTCCGATAAGGGATTACACATTTTTCCTGCATCCTTTTAGCGCCAGAGGCTGTTTGTTGGGGCGTAGTATTCTGCCACTCGGCCGTGCGGCGAAATCGCAACAGAGGGGCTACGGACTTTATTCCGGATAGACAAATTTCCGGGTACAATAAACGTCAAGCTGTTAAGTCCGGGGACTGTCGAAATGGCAATCGCGTGCCAGGACAAAGTTTTTGCAAGCGAGGAGGGAAGATATGATGAGGGATTTAATATCATCGAAAATAATCGAACTTTTTACTGACCGAACTAATCGAACTGCTATTGCTTCAAAAATTGTGAGTGTTTGATTAGGTTGGATTAATTTTTTAGTCAAACTTTAATCGTTCGATGGAGTTCGATCAGTCCGATTGTTCGATTGGTTCGACAAGTTCGATTGATCGGGTCTGGGCCAATGTGCCAAAAACGTTTCAGTTGTACGCCAAAGATCTTCAGCGTTAGTTACACAAAATCCATACTGGTACGTACGCTCGTAATTTTTCCTAAACTGTCTTTTTAGAGAGAAAAACGCAATATTTTCACATCAAAAAATGGTTTTTGCGATTGTTATTTTTCATTTCTACTTTGGCAGTTACATCAATATGCCTTCTTACCTGTCTTTAAAAATATAAATAAAAGTAATCACGGAAAAGGACGCGAAAAAAAAAGACATAAGTGTGAGAACAGAGTAATCAAACTCGTTAGAAAAAGTACCATTAGAAGTCATAAAAAATCAACCTGAATAAATGCAATCGAAATCCCAGAGAACTTCATAATTCCCCAAACAACATTACATTACTATGTCAAACTCCCATTACATAAATTTTACAATTACGTCAGAGTAGACTACGCTCGCCACCGAAGAGGTTTATTTGGAAAGGGTAATTACATTTTATTGTTCGCTTCTTTTTTAAAGATTGGCCGGGTTGGAAAAGTATGAATTTCTTTGTACATATTTTACCTACCCCAAATATTTAGGAGGCTGAGTTTTAAACAAATGGTCAAGTTGAAACGAATGATAAATGTATCAAGGTCTGTTTTATTTACCCCCTGGTGACTTAACAAAAGAGACTTAACTCAATGTTACAATCCAATTATTGAAAGTTTGTCTCGGCCTTTTTATAATGAGCGAGACATACGTTCTCTGATTACGCAATTTTCATATTGACATTTTCGAGGCATTTTGATGTAACTGTTTGGTATTTTTGCTATGTACACTTTTCAGCCGTAGCACGAAATCTAGCTATTTGGGCATTATAAATCTATGCTTCGGCCACCATAAATTTTGCATACAATTCACTATGATGGACATGGTGGATGGAAAGGCGAAAAGGTCTCTTTAAATAATTGAGGGGGTGGTATAAGGCAAGGAAGGCAGCTATTTGGAGAAAGCTAAATGATGGGAAACATTAAGGTTGAAATAAGAACAAGAATTAATTACTACAATCGTTCCATGCATGGATCCATATCTTGTCCATTTATCCAATTGTGAAATTGGCGCCGATATCTCAACCACAAAATCTGAAAATCAGAGCGTCCATCTTGAAAAATTTTGACCATCTTTTTCATAAACACCGCGCCGAAATGTATGGGTGGGCGAGCAATGTTTACGTTAGAAGCGAGCGCACATTTTGGCTCGATGGCACCCGTCAAAACATTAAAAATGGTAGCCTTGAAAAAGCGGAAGACTCCCTCCTTCGTTCTTTCACTTCACTTTGGCCTCCGACAAGCATCAAGCTTAACCTCTTGTAGTTTGGTTGTCTTTTGCGTCTTTACTTGTTGTGTTTTTTTAGCTTTTTTCAATACTTCAAGGAAACATGGCTAAAAACATGGGGGCTAAAACCTTCTTTGACCCCAATGCTCCTGCTGTTGTTTTGAAAAGTTTGTTTTACAAATACGACAAAGATGGCAGTGGGCAACTCAGCAAATCTGAGTTGGCTGTACTTTTCAAGCAAGATCTTGGGTTTAACAATGAGCAAGCAGATGCTTATGCTTTGCTACTTGATAGGGATGGCAATGGACAAGTATCTTTTGATGAATTTAACTCCTGGTTAAAAAGTGGAGAGAAATTTAAAAATATTAATGACAAATGTAGATACCATCGGTTAGTGAAAGCAGTTGACTTATTTA
Organism: Clytia hemisphaerica; assembly: GCF_902728285.1. NCBI lineage: Eukaryota > Metazoa > Cnidaria > Hydrozoa > Leptothecata > Clytiidae > Clytia > Clytia hemisphaerica. The sequence continues at coordinate 1,150,888 of NW_027103359.1, forward strand.
ATAAATACGATGTTGATAAAAGTCATGCTTTAGATAAAGGTGAATTCAAAAAACTGTTCAAAGAAGTTGGTGGGAAACCTCATAATCTTGACAAAGCATTAAAAGAGCTTGACAAAGATGCAAATGGCCTTGTTTCATTTCCAGAATTTTTAAGATGGTTGAATTGGATTCCTCTAGAGGAGTTTTAATTTTTACACAACAAACTTTATGTTATAAACAGAGAATCAAAAATTTTATAAAAATATGCTAATGGGGATCTTTATGTTGGTTTTGGTCAACGAATTAAAAAACATTATAATGTAAATATAATTATAATTATGGGCAATTTTGCTTTTTTAATTTTCTCGATAGTTTATTTACCACAAAAATTTTATATTTTAATTTTTATAGATGGATTATATGTAATTTTTTTTACTTGGGATTGTGTTTTTGCAACACATATTTTTACAGGAACATACAACATTCAATTTAAAAAGAAAACAAATAAAAACATTGATAAGCAAACAAAATATCAAAACATGTTTATACTTATTCAGTTGGTGATAAATGATCGTGTTTTTTTTAAGCTAAGAAAATTAGAGGACATTCTGCTAAGTGGAACACCGTTTTGATTTGCTCCTACGTCATTCCCTTACTCCCGCGGGTATTTAGCTAGCAAGGATCTGGTTGCGAGTCACTTTTCCCCCCTTTTTTCTTCTGTTTAAAGACTTACCAAATTCCACTCAGAAAATCTCTTCGGAAACATCCGGTAAGGCGACCTTTTTTCGATGTGTTCTGAGCTTATATGTTTCGGCAAGAAATTTTTCATCTGTTTTAAGTTCCGTCAGTTCATCAGCTAGAAATGTTGATGTGTTCTGGTTAGGCAGAGGGGTATAATCTAATGTGTTCTTGTGGCCTAGGTAGCCCTAGAAGACTAAACACCTCAATGATAAAATGTCATTATGTCACCATCAAAAAACAATACAAGGTATCCCGAAAAAAAAGTCCTGTCTCAGACCATGAATAAAAGTAGAAGTATTTAACGCAACACGGTAATTGACACTTTAATGACTACATTGATAAAAACAGAAACGCAATAAATTCAAGTAAATTTATGTACATAATAATATAAATTGTGTAATAAACTCAATTAGCGTACAATAAAATGTTATGTGTAATAAAACCCCTAACGTGACTACCGGGGGGGGGCACTCGATTCAAAAACGACCGTACCTAAAATTAGGCCTATGAATTGTATGAATTCGGGCCCTTACAGTGCAGAGAACATTTTAGTAGAGAACTTTTTGATAAAATTCCAACAAGATAGCGGTTTTCTACTCGTTAAAAAGATATTCCGGAGTGGAATATATCATCAAAAAAGAAAGAATTCAAATACATAGAAAAATGGAGATAAAAAATGAAGAAGAAGAAAATTAGCTTCTTGTTGTATCTTCATTTTTTATAACAGAAACTCTTCGATCTTAGAACATCATAAATGCGAAAAATATTCAAAAAATATGTATTCAGTCTTTAGTTGACTTGAAAAAATGGCTCTTTTTGTTGTTTTGATGGTTTTCACAGTTTTCACATCGGGGAAGCTTGGATCAAAGGGCAGGCTCGGTATTACAGGCCAGCTAGAAGGCAGAAGCTAAATTTGAACATTTGAAAAACTATTTTTATAAAATCGTTTTCAAAACAGCCGGACCATTTAAGAACAGCTCAATCAATACTATAAACATCCTAATTTTGTTTCAAAATATTCCCCTAATTCAAAGTAAACTAAAGAGTGATGAATGATGACGAGGCTTTAGTTATTCCAGCTTAAGACCTACTACCAGGACCACTATAAAACCTTTCAACAATGGCAAATCTTGGAGTCAGGGCGCTTTTTTCGGATAACACACCAGAAGTAGCATTAAAAAGCTTGTTTTGCAAGTACGATGAAGATAAAAGTGGACAGTTAAGTCAGTCAGAGCTTGCAGTGCTTTTCAAGGAAGATTTAGGATTTGATGACCAGCAATCAGAAGCTTACGCTCTTCTCCTGGACAAAGATGGTAATGGTGAAGTGTCTTTCCATGAATTTACTTCTTGGCTTAAAAGTGGTGAAAAGCTACAAAATATTACAGATAAAAGCAGATACAATTTGCTAGTCAAAGCTGTTGATTTTTTCAATCGTTATGATAAAGATAGAAGTCAAGCTTTAGATCCTGAAGAATTTAAGAAGCTGTTTTTGGAAATGGGTGGACAAGAGGTTCATTTGGAAGGAGCTTTAAAGGAAATGGATAAAGATAAAAATGGGATTGTATCATTCCCTGAGTTTCTCAGATGGTTGAATTGGATCCCGTTAGAAGATTTTTGAATAAATTCTACCTTTTTGGATTCAACGCTCAATTTTATTACCTCAAGACTCTTTCAAAGTTTTCAATTTATTGAATTTTGTTACAATACGTGGCCACAAGAAAGCCATCATTAGAATAAAGACTTAAAGCCAATCGTGGCAGAATAAATTTGAACACTTTAACAAAACTGTAAATGGAGAGAATGGGGTGGGTACGATTTTGTATTCCTTTTTAATTTGGCGAGAGAAGTATTATTACATATTATTAAGGAGCAGAATAGTAATATCAAATGATTTAGATTGATGGAATATTTTGCGCCTTCTCGCGCGCAGAAAAAGCCTTATACACGCCTACCCATCACAGCTTATCGCTATCGGATAAAAAGGTTCCTTCATGAGTCGAATACGGCTGAATTATTCTGAGTCTGAATTTAGTCGAAATTATAAAAGGAAGTTTTGAAAACAAATTGAGAATCAATTATAATGTATATTTTGTAAACATTTTCTTATCACGCTTTCTTGATACAGGCCTTTTTTATAAGAACAAGCTATATAAGAACATAGGGGAAAATATTAAGAACAAGTTAAGAACATTTAAGGCTTTGCGTACTCTGAAACACCCGATTTCTTCGGAAAATTAACGAAATTACTCACAAAATGGTGAAAGTTAGAACATTTCTAGGCTCGAAACTCAAAAAGTTAAGAACATCCGCATTTTGGATGTTCATATAAGAAAAACGTGATATTTTCATAATTTTTACTAATTTTTTTACCCACGAAACGACTAATCGTCTGTTTATTTAACAAAACATTGTAAAAGAATTTGTGTTGTGATATGTACATGTTGTTGTTTTGGTTCGAAATATGAAATATAAAGTAAATATGTAAAAAGTCAATATCAGTCTTTATATGGCACGATGAGTAAAGCAAACCTAGCACCCAGGTGGGAACATCAGATTGATCTCCAATACATTTCATCAGCATCACAAATTTCGCGGTTGGGTGGCTCAGATCTACAAAATCTACCCCTCAGTATCAAACTCAAAATTTCTTTTTCCAAAGAGAAACCAAATGCTTACATCCGAGGGGGGGGGGTTCCTATTTTTCCGACCCTTAGTGGGACTTTGGAAATCCAAAAAAGGTACCCTTAAGGGCGGCACATACCGTACCCTCGATTTGCCTACTAAGCACCTCCCCCCCGGTATTGATACGTAGTAAATTCTCTTCTTATTCTCGGGTGCCAAATTCGGTGGAGTTCCCCTCCATTTTAATGACCGGGGTTCATATTGAAGGCCTACTGTACCAGTGAACAATTTTTTTCTACAAGCAACTCCAATCTTCGGGTCAATCCTGAAGTTACTTAGCATTTTAGCTAATTTTCTGAAAAATTTGCTTGGACCACCCCTGAAATTAAAGCATATTAGGTCAAGGGTTATCGTCTGCCATGGTAAGATTATCTAAAGAGCCTTTTCTTTTACGAAATTCTGAAAAAAATGGCAAGTTTGAGTCGTTGAGCATTTGCAATCTTGTTGCTTACAAAGAAAAATGTGTACTAAAATGTGATTTTGTTTAATCTTTACGTAATATCAAAGTACACTCGTTTACAGTTATAAAGCCCTGCTGGCCAAGGCTAGACGTATAACAATTATAAAGTAAACTGTGTGTGTTGAATAGTTTCAAAATGAACGTCTTCTCACATGCACATAAAAATAGGCTGACATATGAGGACAGCGCACATAGCAGCTTTTATTGTAGAAATATCAATAAGAAAGGACACAGGCAGGTTGGTTTATACTAGCATGGTTCAGGATGCTTTATAAAGGATCATTTTATATTTGATTACAATAATTTTCTTGTATTTCTTATACATGTTTTTTCTTTTATAAGCATAAAGTTTATAAGCATATGCAGGCTCAGTTTTTGGTACCTAAGCAATGGCTCTATTGTTTGAGAACAATAGAATGCTAAGCATAATGCGAGCCTGATGTAGGGGCAGACACTTGCTTATAAAAAAACAACATGTAGTTCATGACGGACAGTTCTACCACTAAAATGTTTTATCAACAAGAGATGATTTAAAGGCTGTCAACTACACCATGCTGTTCTATTTTACATAAAGTTTTATCAATACACTTCATATAAGCCTGACTTAATCGGTAAATGACGGACAAAATAAAGGGAACTTTGTATAAATGAATTAGATGGGGAGGCATTTACTTAATTAACGTCTTATCAAGTTGTGTTAATACCTTGATAACTTATTGAGATTAAAGGTTATGTGCTAAAAGATATATATCTGTAGAATTTAAGAAGTGTTTCGAGAGAATTGTTGGAAGCTGATTGATTTATATAAGGACGAACTGAGAATCATTTTTTGGTTTCTTTTTGTTATATGAAACACTAGCCAAAAATCACACATCATTTTCACAAGAGCATTTTGAAAGATCAGACACATAACTGTTATAAGAGGATAAAATACTGACTGAAGGGAGAACTGAATTGAACGAATAAAAGGAGATTGATGATTTATGATTAGATGTAAAGCTTCATAACTTTAGATTAGCATACCAACAAAGCACTGTTTTTGTATGTATACAATATGATTGATGGTATCGTCTGTACCAGTAAAACTGAATAGGATTTGTGCTGACATTTGTGCTTGCAAACGTGATACCATAATATTTCAATGCAAAGAAGAACGCTTTGTGGGTTGGTTCTGAGTGTATGAATAAACAGCTGTTTAATTAAACCTCGGAAAATTATCATTTCCAGTCAAATCAAGCTACCACAACGGAAACGGAAATCGGAAATCGGAAATCTGAAAACGGAAAGGAAAATCGGAAATCACTTGAACAACACCTACCAAAAACCAACTTTTACTTGCTTACAAGAGACAACATAAATACGCGACAAGTTATCATTATAATTTTGACAAAATGAACACACCAAGACGCAGTCCGATGCAAATGTTTCGCCGGTTAAGCCAAGATGAAGACGGAAAGATCCCGATTACGTTCAAATTAACAACGGAAAGAGCCATTCAGTTTAACGACATACGAAGTACAATTTATCCTATAGTGAAACAATGGTCTTGGATCAAGCGAGCAAAAGATAGTTTACAGAGTAACAACGATAACAAATACACGTTACTAGCGAAACATATGTCGAATATAAACCAAGGTACTATTTATGCTATATGTTCCGAAACAGATGATAATGTTCGGTACATTTCAAATGCGGATATAGAACACTGGCAGATTACAGAAAAAGAATTGATTAAATTTGCACGAGAAAACTTCTTGAAAAAGGTAGCATTTATTGAACGATCAGAGCCTTTGTTTGTTGAATCTTACACAGGGGTATATTGCTGTACAAAATTAAAAACAATGACGTCATCATTACTAGCAGTACCTGAAGTACTTAACATGTTACCAATAACGACAAATTATGTTGTTGCTATGCCAACACCTGAAGTTATACTTATCTCTCATTGTCACGACGCGCGTGCACTATGTGTGATTGGAGAGATCTGTCTTAGGCATGGTATGCGTGAACAAACTTTAGTACGAGCGATCAAAATTGATCGTAAAGGAGGCTTAAATTTTTATGAAGGAAGTATGGTTCGAAATGAAGCTACTTATCCATTGACTGAAGATCAACTTAAAAACTGCAAGAAATCAGTATTCAAACGATCTCGTAAATTAAGTTATAGTTGATAGATAACAGAGTATTAGAGAGTATTTCAATTCTCTGTTTATCATAGGAATAACATAAGAATTAAAATTCTTAAAAAATAATTAGTAAACTATTTTTTATTGCCAGGTTTCTGGGCTAGTTCTTGTACTGCTTGATTACAAAATATTTCAAAATCATTTCAAACTATTATGTCTTTATCCAGACCTTTCGGCCATTTCATCGCACCATTGCAATACTAATGTTTATTTATCCTGATAGTTGACTCGACCGTTAAGAAAACCAGTATCTCTTAGCAGAGCATTTTCATATCATTTTCTTCTTCGCAATCAAAAGGCATACTACCCTATTAATGTGTCCATGAAATGACTTATCTATAGAAATTGTTCATGTTTTGTTACGTTACACCATTTCCGTTTTTTTGGAAGCAAACGTTCGATTTTGCGTAATGGATCGTCTCTACATATTCGAACGTTTGCTTCAATAATGGTGGAAATTACATAACTTAACCAAACATCCATCTATACAAATATGTATGAAATATCCACAATGGGCTCTTCCAGAAAAAAATTGTACATGGGGGGTGGAGGATATTTTGTCCGGAGGGTAGCAAAAAATCATCAAAATGTCCGGGGGTAAATTTGCTCTGTCCGGGGGTAATTTGGGGTGTCCGGGGTCAGCAGATGCTTGTCCGGGAGGTAAAACCTATTGTCCGGGGGGCCAAAAGCCACCCTGTTCGGGGGGTAAATCACTAAAAATTGTTATATCCTCTACCCCCCCATGTGCAATTTTTTTCTGGAAGAGCCCGATACCAGTTTATAGACGTTTCTGATCAAGTTTATCCAGAACAACAATGGGTTTCAGGTATTCAGCGAAAGCCTTCATGTCTTCACATAAAGAGTCTTGTTGAACTAAAGTATTCAAAGTCACTTCAACTAAATAAGAATCAGTCATTTGCATAGCATTTTGAAAAACACCTTTCTCCGGAATCTTGTGTAGCCTTGAAACGCAAATTTTCATGCGACCTTTTTTGAATAAATAACCGCGTAGTATAGTCTCATGATCGAATTGAAAACCAATATGTTCAAGAAATGCTCGTATGTTTTCGGTACAATCGACTTCGATGCAACTTCTCATAGATGCTGCACGGCTTTTATCACCAGTCTCAGATGTACCTGAAAAATACAAATGAAATTAAATCAAATTGCTTTCGTGGAACGTCTCAGGAGAGAACATACTCTGAACTTGGCCTTGAAAGCCTTGCTGACAGACGCTTTGCCAGAAGAATGATATTTTTCTATAAAATCATAAATAACCAAGCTCCATCTTACTTACGTAACTATCTGCCAGCAAGGCTTACAGAGCCAGTTAACATAAGAACAAGAAATCCTATTTATCCTCTTAATATACGAACTGAGCGTTTTCGTAATACTTTTTTTTCCTTACTGCATATCACAGTGGAATGTCCTGGACGCGAATATAAGAGATCTACCTTCTGTTAAGACCTTTAAGAATGCAATTTTAGAATTTTTGAGACCCAAACAATCTCGTGTTTTTGATGTTTCTGACAATCAAGGTGTAGTCTTTCTAAATCGACTTCGGGTAGGGTTCAGCCATCTCAACGAGCACAAATTTAGGCATGGTTTTCGTGATACTTTAGACCCTTTTTGTGGTTGTCGAACTAACTCAGTTGAAAATACTCAGCACTTTTTTCTGAACTGCTCTATATATTCCCATGCGAGACAATCTCTATTCGACAAACTACAAGACTTAGGTATTATTTTCCTCCCACTAAACCCTTCTTATTTTTGTCGGTTTTTATTATACGGTGATGAAAGCTTGACTTTAATTTTAAATCAAACTATAATTCTTTCTGTCGTTGAATATATCCATGAATCTGGAAGGTTCAGTGGTGCGTTATTTTAGTCTACTACAACGATAGCTCTCTCCACGTCACACCTTGTTTCACTTTTTCCTTTCTTCATAGCCTTACCTCTGGCGATATAACTTAAGTTTCTGGCGGAGGGAGGGACTATATTAATGTTTAGTAGTATTTTGTATTATATGTTCGTAATGTACCCTGTGTTTATGTTTCAATAACAAAAAAAAAAAAAGAAAAAAAAAAAATTAAATCAACAAGCAATCCAGTGTCGGCCAAAGAAACTGTATAGTTGAACTTTTAAGTTAACCCTTCGAGCATCTTTGGGGGATTTCACGTCAACGCTCCAGTAGTTCCCGAGTTCCAGCAGGTGGTCAACGTGTATTTTAAAGACCGGTCTGCAAAGTACCAAATACTTATAGAAACGGATTTGTTCTGTTACTAGTCTCTTTCATTTGACAAATCAGCCTTCAGGAACGAATTTCAGTCAAATAGAACGAGTCAATCAATCAATACATGACTGCGGTCAAATTTACATTCTGGTCTGTAAAGTACTAACTAGACAGGCCAAAATTTCTTGTCAATCTTTAAGGGGTTAAAACAAGTCTATAACTCTCAGGTACCAATGGTCCGGGGGCGGTCTTGGTTGGCCCTAATATGTTAAATATATAGGTTTTTGTTTTATTTTCTCACTATTTGGTCCCATGGTACTTCAAAATCAGTTGCCAAGCTGGCGATTCAATGCTATTAAACATTGAATGAAGAAAGTAAGGTCATTTAGGCCTAGATTATGGTGATATCGTATATGACCGCCCAGGAAATGCTACCTTTGTGCAGAAGCTTGAATCTATTCAATATAATGCCTGTCTAGCTATAACAGGCTGTTTTCGTGGAACGTCTCAGGAAAAACTATATTCAGAACTTGGTCTTGAAAGTCTTGCTGACAGGCGCTTTGCTAGAAGAATGACATTCTTCTATGGAATTATTAACAATTTAGCCCCTTCGTATTTACGTAACTACCTGCTAATTTACTTATTTATTTATTTTTTACATAGTCTAGTACCTATGGCGATATAACGTTAGTTCCTAGCGGGGGGAGGGACTATATTATTTTATGTTTAAGTAATGTTTTGTAATATATGTTCGTCGTAGTGTACACGTGTCTTTGTTTCAATAAAGAAAAAAAAATTTTTAGACCTAGAAACTCTTAGAATTTTCTAAACTTCTTTATTGATTAATACTGATTTACCGTCTCAAAGCTTGAAAAGATCGGGTCAAAATCGGGTCATTTGTCTAATTTGGTCGACTAATGCTAAATTTTATACTGACTTTCAGAAAGAATTAGATGAAAACATATTTTTCGGCAATGAATCTCAAAGAGTACTTTCGATTAGAGGTACAGTTTCTAGTGTTTGAAAAATCTTCCAATTTTAATAAATAGGGGTGGGGGAGGGCTAATTATCGTGGGGGTTGGAAATTGTACATCTAAATACCTCCGAAATAAGGTAATTATAGACTAAAAGGTGTACTTTTTAGAAAGAGGCGTTAGGGGGCGTTTATTAGACAGCTGAGAGTACATGGTTATATCTTAAGATATTTGGCTTTTAACTCACATCTACCTATGGTTGTTTTGTAAAATAGGCTTATATAGGTACGATGACCAGGCAATTTCTTTTTATTTTGAAACGTTTGTAAAGCCTTTTTGATTTTTGAAAAAGTGTGACGTCGAATTAAAAAATTTTTCATTTTGACGTCAATTAAAAATTTCAACAAAACGAATACTTTTAAATTGGCGTTCAATACGCATCTAGACATTGTTTTGGAAGTTAGTTTCACACAAACGCGCAAGTTTATCCTGGTTTATCAATAGTTGACGATTTCGACGAATTCGAAGAGTTTCTCCATCCAAGGTATGCGAGGTCTGTTTTCAGTTGAATGATAATTTGCAAACTAGCTAAAATTTCACTGTCATTACAAGACAAAAATCATTTTGATGAGAAAAATCTGTTTTTAGCAAAAGATCAATTGACCGTTCATATATATAGGTTTTTTTCAACTTTTGTTAATTTGCGTAATTTCCGCCATTATGGAAGCAAACATTCGAATCTGTAGAGGCAACCTCTTACGCGGTTCGAACGTTTTCTTCCATAATGGCGGAAATTACGTAACTTAAAAAACATGGAAAACTTCTATTGCGGTTTTTCCTTTTAGGATGGAGGCACCGATAATAGAGTACGAGTTCGCGATGACTTCTCACCACCAGGACAGCGATCTTTATGAATATGAGCAGACCGTTGTTAACGAGTTCACGCCTCTTTACGAAAAAGGTTTGTGCACTCCAACATATGTAGTTCTCGAACAGTACAATACCATGCCGCTGGAAGATCTAATGGCTGAAAGGAATTATTTGATCCAGCTGATGCAAGAACAAAGGGAACGGATACGGCAAGGGGATATATTACTTACACAAGCCTTAGAGAATTATCAACCATTAATCGAAGGAGAAGAAGCTCACGAGACAGACCGAGATGAAAGACTCCATGAAATATTGCCATCCAGTTTTGAAGAAGACAATGGACTAGTGCTCGAAGAAGAATCATATAATAATCCATTGATTGAAATTGATAATATCGCTTTCGGAGAGGAGGGGTGTGAAGAAGAAATAGATTCATCAGATGTGTTTTTCTTGAATGGTGGTGAAGACAAAAAAGTGAGTCACGTTGGGACGTCCGAATCCAATAATGAGTGTTTCGAAACGGAGATAGACTTAAAGGTCGACGTAGAAAGCCAGAGTGACTTGACATTCAGGAAGAAGTTTTTTACAAAGAAAAACTCTTGTGTAGACCATGATGGACAATATGGCGCGGTCTTCATTATTAATCTTTTTATTATATTAATTTATTTGTCAACACAGGTCAGGTTCTATATACAAAACTATATATACAAACTATATACAATTTCATATATACTGGCAGTAAAAACTGATGTGGACCGGAGAGCTAAGAATTCTGACAATGAACGATTGGCTGATAAAGACAACCTACCCAATGAAGCCGAAAGAGAATCCACCATCATATCGAATGCCGAGGACGAGCGCCACCAAAAATCAGACCGGATGAGACCTATACTGTATTTGTACTTCAATGGCATCAGTTGACACTAAGGCCATTCTCGAGATAAAAATGCAAACCATAAAAAAATCACTAAAATGTACCAGTGCCAAAATTGTTGGTTATGGAGCTCTTTTGTATGTATAGCTTTTTCAGGAAAGGAAAATGCTTTTTAAGTTTCTCGGGCCAAGAATTTCGATTTTAGTTAAGTTTTCATTTTTCTTCCTTACAAGGGCCAGTAAGGGAGTATTCGAGATTAAGATGATGATTAAAGATCGACATTCTTTGAAACTAAGCATAGCAACAAAATTACTATTTTTCAAAATAATTTCTGATAAGATATATGATTACAATGTTACATAGAAAAAAAGGTACATGTTTGCGTTTCTAAGAATTCTATCTCGAGAAAGGCCTACCGAAAAAAAACATCAGCACCTTTTTGAAAAAAAAAAGATCTCATACTTTGTTAACATCTATATTTTGTAAAAGGAAAAAATACCAACTAAAGCTGTAATTCATTCATTCGCATTTATTGTGTGGTTTTCTACGAGTAAAGTAACTTCTTATAGATCATAATGATAAATTTATGCACAAGCACTAAATCTTCAACGAAAACAATCTTAGATCTCGAAAACAATCATATTCAAATTTCATCGAAGGTTAGAGCATTTTCCGTTACCGTTGTCGGTGACATAATTGAGGTTTTGAACAATGTTTGAATCAGATATGAAATGTAGATATATAGAGATATTAAACCTCCGGATTACCGGGGTGGGTCCTACTCCCTTCAGAGCAACATTTCCTCACTTACGAGTAGGAATTTTAAAGCTCTACTCGTTGCTGATCGTACGCGACATACAGATACCCTGTGGTACCCTATTCTCCTCACATGTTATCGGTTGACCCGGACGAAGGTACACTCGCTTACCAAGTGAGTCGAAGTACCACGGTGGGAATCGAACTCGGGACGCTTAGGCGAGAGCCGAGAGCGACGACCACCATACCACTTCGCCTTATGAGATGTTTTAACGCACAATTTCGTTAATATTGTTAAAAGGAAAGGTGCATGAATTTGGATCTGGATAACGTTTTGAGCAATATTGATTCTTTTGTTTAACGACGAGATTTTTAAATTAACAGGTTTAGACTGAAAGACTGAATATCCAAATGGGTTAGAGAGACTTATTTAGATGGCGTCACTTTTAATCAACCCTTGAAAAAAATATTTTTAAAGAGTTTTTGAATTTTGACTTTCCATTTGGAAGATTGGAGAAATTATAGAGCAAAGAAATTAACTTTTAAAAAATATAACCGAAATCCACTAAAATTCTTGACCAATCCTGGAAAAAGCAGGCTTTCCCCAAAAGATTTTTGGTATCTTCCATTAGGCCACGACTCGACTATGATAATTTAAAACTTTTCTTAGTAGGTTAGTACCAAAGACAAAAAATAAAATGCTCACATACCTAGGTATCTCAATTGATGAGGTGCATCTGACTGTATAAGCGACCTTCGTACACGAAGATGGAAATTTTTCGACGAATTTGATGAATCCTGAAACAAAAGGAAAACAAAATTGAACGCGAAGGGTTTTCGAATTTCTATCAGGTATTTGTAGTAGTAGTAGAGTCTCCTACGTGATATCTACTATTCGAATTTCTGTTGAATATTTGTGGTGGAGATAAGGATAAAGAGTCTCCTACGTGCTACCATTCATAAAGTTCTGACGAATAGAATTGTTATCATTATAAACTCAAAACTAAATAAGATATAAGATTCAATGCATTGGTACCATAAGATAGTCTAATGTCGACATCCCTTTTCTAGCTCCGACACCCATCTTTAGAGCTGGGATAAATAGGAAAGTCAGAATTAGTAGGGGGAAATTTGTTCGATTTTTTGAGGTCGCTCGACTTTTTTAGTCAAAGCACTTGTTATACATTTATGGAAAGCTAATGTCGACATCCCTTTTCTAGCTCCGACACCCATCTTTAGAGCTGGGATAAATAGGAAAGTCAGAATTAGTAGGGGGAAATTTGTTCGATCTTTTGAGGTCGCTCGACTTTTTTAGTCAAAGCACTTGTTATACATTTATGGAAAGCTAAGAGGTAGGGAATCAAAATAACAGAGGTTCCAATTTTTTTCGGACACTTTGGTGTGTTTTTCGGACAAATATGACGGTCTCAGCAGGCAAAAATCATAGGGTCAAAATTTAATAAAGATTTTAGCTTGAGAAAGAGAGACATATTGTACCGGGTGCGCCACAAAAAAGTTTCTCTCTTTGAAACTGATTTTCTCGAAATCTAAGAACTAAGAAACAACCATTCCTATTCCATCGGAAAGAAGAAAGATAAACTTAAATTTTGATGGGTCATTTATGAAATTCGATTAAATTAGAATCAAAGTCAAATCAAAATTAGATCAAAAGTTGTGCTCAATTGAATAAAAAGTTTACTTTCAGAAAGTGCCCGAAAACGTTAAAAATCGACCTATCAAATCTTTATTTTAAAATTGGCAATCGCAAGAGGCTTTACATGATTAAGACCATTTTTCAGTAACTAAACACATAAATTTCGAAACTGGTGGAACGAAAGGGTTTAAAATGTTCATCAAAATCATTTCAATTTACTTTTAACGAAATCTTCCTCCAGATATTTGGTTCTAGACTAGATAAAGTCTATGTAAGGCTGGATGTACCTCGAAACCCATATTTGATGTATTTTTATGAATTTTACCAGATTTTTTGGCTTTTTTCGACGAATTTTCTGCCTTTTATTGAAATTCAATCGTCCTTTATACAACAAAAGGTCATTTAGACAGCTAATTATCATTTTTAATGACTGAAACGAAAATACTGATGCATTATATAATTATGCTTCTGTTTAATTTGATAGGTCAATTTTTTCGTTTTTGAGCACTTTCAGAAATTAACTTTTTTATTCAATAGAGCATAACTTTCGATCTAATGAACCGAATTTAATAAATGACCCATCAAAGTTTAAGTTTATACTTCTTCTTTCCAATGGAATAGGAATGGTTCTTTTAAAATTTTTAGATTTCGGGAAAATTAGTTTTAAAGAGAGAAACTTTTTTGTGGCGCACCCGGTATATTTTTGGAAACCTCTCAAAAAATTAAGATTAGAGATATATTGCGAATATATGTGATTTCTGTACCTAACTCAAGATATTGACCCTTCAAAATAATGTTTTTCAGCCAGAAACAGCTATTTTGTCCACTTTTTGCACTTTTTGAAGCTCAAGATCTTGAGTTAGGTAGAGAAATCATATGTACTCGCAATATATCTCTAATCTTAATTTTTTGACAGCTTTCCAAAAATATACAACAGGTCTCTCTTTTCTCAAGCTTAGATTTTCAATAAATTTTGACTCTATGATTTTTTGTTTTGATTAAAAAAGTGACACAGAAAACTAGAAAAATCTAAAATCAAGAATTTCAACAGATTTTCTCACCTTCATAACATACACAGATTCATGGTCTTCAAAGTATTTGTCCTGCAGGGCTGCTTCTTCACATAAACCTCTTAATCGATGTAACAAAAACTTCAAATTGCCTGTAGGTACACTTCCGACCAATATGTATTGAATTTGATTTCGACCTTTTATTTGATTCATGTTTGAAGTCTAAAAGATATTATGTGAGGTAATAAAGTTAGAAATTAAATTGAATGAATGAATTGAAAAAATTGAACCCAACTCTTAGGTTCAACAAGGTTCTAATAATCTATCAGTTCCCTAAAAGATGGTTTCATTCTTTAATTTCGTGCATTTGATTTAAAATAATATATTCTTAGGTTCCAAATAAACCATAGTGCCGAAAGGGGTCTGACCCCCCTTGTTAAATGACCCCTCCCCCTTTCTTGGCATGCCCAACCTTTAAAAATGCCTATCCCCTAAGGGTTTTGGGCTAAATTTTCGAAAATATATGGTGTATAGTGTGTTCCAATAATCCCCTTCTCGCTGTGACCCATCCTCTTATAATTAAAAAAAAAATAACAAACTTCTTTCTTGCTTCTTGTTGACATAGACTACTCAAACAGAAAAACTTCCTTTCATGCAGACCAAATTTTATAACAGTGCTGGAAAATAATCTACAATATATGTAAGCCCCTCCTTCTAAAACGGTCCCCCTCCTTGCTATCCCCCCTTTTTAATGAAAATTTCTGATCCCCCCTTTTTCACTTTTTTGGAAGGTGTCACCCCTCCCTTAAGAAAGGGGGGTCCGAACTATGTGGAAATTGCAATTACGAAAACCCAAAAATAAGGTGAATATAGGCTAAAATCAGGCTATTTAGAGCAGAGTAAGGAACAGCTTATCTTTAAATACAGAAAAAAGTTGCCCTGTATCATTGTTTTTATGCTGGAGTACATAATTATTCAACATGGCCAGACGATCTCAATCGAACGGAATCGACGATCGAACCAGTCGAGAAAAATCGAACGCAATCGACCGATTGAAATTCGATTGTCGAACGCAATCGTATATTACCGCAATTTTCAGATTCAATTGATATTCGATGGCGTTCGATTGCGTTCGATTGCGTTCGATCGTCGATTCATTGACCCCCGGATTAACTGTTCATCGCATAATTTCTACGGGAAATCGAAAGTAATTTCATTTGACTTGTGATGTTTGAGAGCTTGGATGTTTGAGAGCTTGGATGTTGGAAAGCTGCAAGAATAAAGCCAGACGATCTCAATCGAACGGAATCGACGATTGAACCAGTCGAACAACAATCGAAGCAATCGAACATTAACCAGGGCCCGGTTGTTCAAAAGTGAATTAGCGGCCGATTAGCTTAATTTTTCGATTAAATCTCGATTAGCGCCGATTAGCACAGAACCGTCGGTTGTTCAAAAAAAATTAGGCTTAAATCTGGATTAAATCCCGATTAAATCAGCCAAATCTTAATCCTGCTCTGACCCAGGATTAACGAGGATTAAGAAGCTTTTTCCTACTAAATAAGTGAAGCCGCTGCATAGAAGTGAAAAATTCGAACGAAAAAAGATTTTCGAATGTTTTGAAAACACAGGCAAAATGTCCATGATTAGTTAATCTGACGTTCGAACAACGGAAGTTAATCACCGGGATTAGCTAATCGAAATCTAATCGCGATTAGCGCTAATCGGAATTTAATCTAATCGACTTTTGAACAACCAGGCCCAGAATTTTGACGTTTGATTGAGATTCGATTGCGTTCGACAATCGAATTTCAATCGGTCGATTGCGTTTGATTTGGTTCGACTGGTTCGATCGTCAATTCCGTTCGATTGAGATTGTCTGGACATGGCTGCCTCTTTAAAAAAGGTCTATTGTGACTCTTGAGTCCAACACTGACCCTAACTCATAATAACCGAACCCCTGTCTCATTCCGGGGTGACTATCAGCGATCAGTGGATAAGAATGAAGGTAAAATGACCAGACGATCTCAAACGAACGGAATCGACGATCGAACCAAATCGAACGCAATCGACCAATTGAAATTCGATTGTCGAACGCAATCGAATCTCAATCGAACGTAGACAGTTAAAACATGAAATTTGCAGAAAGTGTACCATTACCAAGCTGTATCTGATGGAAAAAGAAAAAAATCATTAACACTTAACCTTAATGAGATATATGCAAAAAATGATTTCGGACGGGACGGTACAGATTTAGTGCAAATCGCCCCCCCCGTTCATTTGCCAGGATGTGCCTGACTGATCTAGGAGCCCCCCAACAATCTAGGTCCCCCCAAATATTTTGGTAATTTTAGCCCCCAGGCTCTTTAAAGGCCATTAAACACAAGTGGTCGAAAGGGGGACTAGGCAGGAAGGCACACAGTGTGATCTACATGGTATTTTCAGTTCTTGAAATGAAGACAATGACATGGCAAATATGTACAGGAATAAAAACTAGAATAAAATAAATGAATACACAGATACGCGTAAAGAAAACACATACAAACACATATAGTTATAAAACAGCAAAAGTGACAAAATGACAAAAACAGTAAACAGTAAATAGTACATGTAAACAATATTGAGTATATGGCTTAAAATGACAAACAGGAGTAATAGTACTAAAAGGCAGGTATAAATAAACAAGGCTTTAAAATAAAACGAAATTGCTAAATTAAAAGGAAGCTCCCTAGATGCTGGGGTGAGTGGAGGAGCAAAAATACAGCAGTCAGCACTAAGAAATGAAGAACTGAAAAAGGGCCATGTGAAGAAACTGAGGCCTTATATAGACATGAGAGTGAGGCTGAACCAAGAGTCCGGATAAAACCAAAACAAACCAAATGCATCTAAACTCTGATATACAAACATATATCAGAAAAGAAACTTAAACACAAGTGGTCGAAAGGGGGACTAGGCAGGAAGGCACACAGTGTGATCTACATGGTATTTTCAGTTCTTGAAATGAAGACAATGACATGGCAAATATGTACAGGAATAAAAACTAGAATAAAATAAATGTCCAAATCCAATGTGGGTGTTAGTTAGGTAAAGATGAAATATAGGAAGAAATAGAATGCTGGGCGTGCAAGCGCTGGGACAGGGGCATATGTAAATAGAGGTACATTGCATCAGACTTCCAATCACCCATGACTGCAATGGAGTCAAGAGGTACCCCGGCCTCCAAAGCAAAGGTGGCCCCACCACGTCTGAACGAGTGTGACCCATATTGACGGGGTGAGAGCCCAGAACGAGAGAGGTGAGCCTGAAGGATGCACATAAAATCCCGGTACACAAAAACCCGATTCGAGGCAAGGTGGGAATCCCTCCAACAAAAGGCTTGATCGCAAGGAAGGGCTCCCGGGGTGAGAGAAAAAGCACGGGACACAGCCAAAACCGGACAGAGGTGAGAAGAGGGTATGGCAACCAGTGGTATAGTAACAGTACGTTGACCAAACTGAATGGTTTTGCTCCACCTCACTCTGATATGCACCCCTGAACCAACAAACGAAAAATCAGACCTAGTGAGAAAGGTACTAGACGAGAAGTTCCTCTGGGAAACAGGCAAAAGGTGGCTCTTCCTGAAAAGACCAAAAAAGGAGACCAGACACAGTGCCCAGAAGGAAGCCTGCTTGCTATCTAGGAGGTTGAGTTGGGAATGAATGAAAGAGAGGATATCCACAGTGATGGGGAGCCTGGGGACAGGAGGATTACCCTTAGATCGCTTAATACCCTTGAGCACAGAGGACAGGAACCAGTTGTCGAGGAGGGGGTTGGGAAAACCCATCTCCCGGTGAAGAAGACCAACAAAATTCAAATAAACACAAACAGACTGTGGCAACAGGAATCGTGCTAGGTAGGCAGCATACATACAGAGGTGAATACGTTGAACAGGAGCAGGCGAAATATTAAGCATATTACAAAACTGGAGATAGACCTTTCGGTGAGTACGGTAGGCCTTGCGGGTATTGACAGCGTAGGTGGCTTCACGATATAACTGCACTTCTGCCAGCAGCGAAGACGCAAACTCTAAAAGGCAGAGCGAAGGCATGAGCCAGACCCATATAAACCAAGAAGAAAAAAGAAACAGTTCTCAGACATGTGCCAGACAATGTCATCGGAAGGATCAAACTGATCGAAACAGTTACAAAGATACTGGAGAAAAGCTGCAAGATGTTTGTGTTCATGCAACCGAGAGACATGATCAGCAACAACATTCAGGACCCCCGGGACATGGAAAACTTTGAGGCGAAAATTGTATGCGGCTGAGCACCAGAACAGACGCCTGAGGTAAGTCATCATGAGCGGGTTGCAAGATGATCCTTTGTTTAGCATACCCACTGCAGCCGTGTTGTCACAGTAAATATGGACTACCTTATTACACAAGTAAGGAGCCCAGCGTTCTAAGGCAAACACAATGCAAAGAGCCTCCTTGTAATTGATGTGCAAACCTGCTAAAGCAGGGGCATCAATTAACAAGTTGGAATAAAACCAGTCGTTCTCAAACACTGCTCCAATACCTGTCTTGCAGGCATCTGTGTGGATATTAGTCACAGGTCGCATGTCATGGAATGAGCACTGACCGTTAAAAACGTCAAGAAAATCTAGCCACCAAGAGATGTCCTTAAAAAATTCCTCATTGAGCAGACACTTGGATGACTGCTTATGCAAGGAACCCATAAGGTCCAAGATCCGACGCAAGAAGGTCCTGCCGCCATAGATGACTTTGCAGGCCCAATTGAGACGGCCAGCCAGCTGTTGTAACTGTCTTTTAGATGCACGAGCTCGGGACTGAAAAGACATTAGAACGTCTCTCAGGTCACCTAGCTTTTTGGCAGGAAGTGCGAGAGTCAATGTTGTAGTATCAATCTCAACACCAAGAAACACAAGTTTCTGGCAAGGTGAAACAAGCTTAGAAGGACTGATAGTGAAACCTAGGGATATCAGGAGTGAGTGAAGGGTATCAAAAGCAGCTTGGCATTCCTGCTGAGTCCGACCAATGACCAGGAAATCATCAAGATATACAATGATCAAAGGAAAGCCTCTTCTCTGCATCATGCGCCGAACACTCTGGGTCAAACGATGAAATATACCAGGAGCGCTGCGTGCTCCAAAAGGGAGACGTGTGTCTTTTAGATACGTGTAGTGCTCATCCCCACTAAATTTCCACTTCAAACCAAGAGCAGCATGGTTAGCAGGGTGGACAGGGACAGATCTGTACGCGTGTCTCAAATCTATCTTGGCGATAAAGAAATTTTCCCCTATCAACCGACAGGCGTCGTCTAGGGTCTGAAAAGATTGTTTCTCAATATCAATATAAGAATTGACACCCAAACCGTGGGGCATCGAACAGTCGTGGATCAAACGGAGATCCTCTGAATCAGGCTTTGGAACTGCTCCAAGTGCACTGACAATAACAGGTTTTTCATTCGCTAAAATATAATTTCCGGCTGAGAGTTCCTCCAAAATAGTAGCTTCAACTTTTTCTTTGGAACCCGGGCCAACTGCAGGATTGTAGTTGTCCATCTCCGCAGGGCTGATTGTCGCATCTGCTGGGAGCAATTGAAACCCATTGACCACCCCGTCATATAGAAATTGACGGTCCGGATCATTCAGGAGTTCTTTGTCCCAAACTGCAGAGTCAAGCGGAGATGGAGCAGGTTTATTGGAAAGGAGTCATTGAGAGCCACCCTCGCCCACAGGATGAAGGAAACCTTGGTGAGATTTTCCACAAACCTGTGAACCAACCTTTCGGTTACAAGCATGAGAAAACTTGCAAGGAGACTTCTGACATCCTTTCCGAGAATTGAACATGCGACAAATCTCCAAACCGGAGGAGAGATGAGACATGATGGCTTGACCCTTATTGTTACCCGCAAGGCCTGACAAAAAAGACGAATCACTCTTGGGTGTGGAAGTATCATTGCCCAGCCCAAATCCACGAGGTAGCTTCGCAGCCCAGCGAGGCATAAGAACAACCTCATGTAGGTGACTATGGTCAGTACTCCATGAGAATCCATAGGTGTGCTGCAGAATCCGAAATTCATCATCATACCGCAGCACGGATTGCCATGTTTACTTAGTCGCCAGCTCTAAGACCTTGATCGCATAGGAGAGGTATTCCTGTACATGGAGGAGAGTGGAAAGCTTCCCAGAAAAAAGTAATTCATAAAAAATACAGAGGTTTGCAATATTATACTGTTCAATAGTAACACTAGACAATTTAGGTTTTGTGTCTTGTAAAATTAAGGCCAGCTTACAGTTGTTATCATAAGAGAGAACTTTCTCATCTTCAGCTGGTCGAATTCGAGAAACAAAGTCAATTATACGTAAGGCTTTACCTCTAGTTACATCATTTGCACGAGTTGGACGAAGGAACAGTTCATTGTGAGAGATTGGACGGTTAGCCAGGAGCGAGTCTTGCGAAGCCAAACCAGAATTCAAATGAGGAAGGGAAGCAGCAACATCAAACGAAGAACCAGAGAGATGCGATTGTGTTTGTTGTTGTTGTGGTGAGCAAGGAGCGGACGGTGGAGCAAAGTAGACATAGTGTCAGTCGAAGAGCGATTCAAAATGGCGGATCGTGACGAATGGGTTTCCTCTGAGCGAGAAGAAATGGGCGGAGTGGCGGAACGAGAAGAGAGGGACCTTGAAGCTTTCAAACGTTCCAGTTTTTCTGTTTGACGTTTAATCTCATCCCTCAAAACATTTTCTTCACGATTTTCTTGATCTTTCCTAATTGATTCTAGGAGTTCATTCTCTTGATCCTTCAAGAATTGTAAGTGGCGGCGATATTGATCGATCTGATCAGAGGACAACCCAGCATCAGGGTTTTCCCTGGAGCTTGGAGTTTGTTGTTGTCTGCGTTGTTCGGTACGATCAGCACGAGAAGTATCAGTAGGAGAGGGAGATGGCGACACTGGTCCTTGACAATTCTTGCTTGGAGGACCAAAGGTATGATCGTCATGGGTCCTCTGACAGCCAGGGCATTTCTTTTTACGTGTCCCACTTCCCTCAGTGGTGGGTGGAGGAGTACCAGGTGGTGTGGTCAAGAACATTAGTATAGTGAAGCATAATCTTTCGGCAAGCATGTTGAAGTAGAGTTTAATACAGTATACAGTATACAGAGTAGATAGAACAGGATACAGAACAGCAAAAATACAGCAGTCAGCACTAAGAAATGAAGAACTGAAAAAGGGCCATGTGAAGAAACTGAGGCCTTAAATATAGACATGAGAGTGAGGCTGAACCAAGAGTCCGGATAAAACCAAAACAAACCAAATGCATCTAAACTCTGATATACAAACATATATCAGAAACAAATATTTCTTAGCCCCCCCCCCCAAAAAAAAAATAAGGGGGGGCTGATGCTATGATTCAGCCATTAAAAAGTCTTGAGTATCGATCCTCTATCGATCTCCTATCCGGATTGTTAAGTAATCCATCGATCACATATCGATCCGCCATTGAGCTGTCTGGCCGTTCCGATAATCGATCCTATCGAGCGCGAACGTCTGGCTCACTCCATTTCATTTGGAACTTTTAACGAAAAAGAATAGACCTTTTTTCAAAGAGGACGTCCTGTTGAATAATTATGTAGTCCAGCCATAAAAACAATGATAGAGCCATGCATAATTACTGTATCATGCATATTGTAATAATTATGCATGATTTTATCATTGTTTTTCTGCTGGACTACATAATTATTCAAAAGGGTGGTCTCTTTGAAAAAAGGTCTATATTGGGTAGTGAAGTTCTTCTACCATTATAAAAAAAGCGATTGTTATACACTACCTGTAAAGTGTTTCAGTTTGTCTTTCACTCTTACAGTCTTATCTTTATAAAAAAACACCGGTTTATAATATATAATATATAATTTAAAATATATACAACTAGGCTTCTTGTTTGATTTTCTATCTGCCTATTTTTGTATGAAATTTCAAATCGAAAGTACATGAAAACCGCTGACATAAGCATAAAAAATAAATAAAAATGGTAGACAAGTTATGGGCAGAAAGTTATCTGAACAGCTGGGTTCAACCTGAAAATATTCTCGGGCTTTTTACAGGGTCATAAAATTAGAGTTGAAGCCGAATGTGAGCGTTGTTGATGAATACTGAGGAAGAAGTTATACAGTCAGGAGTAATACCTTAAACAAGGCGTATACCTTGTTTAGGATGTATCTTAAACAAGGTACATGTATATACCTTGTTTAAGGTAGGGGTACCTTGTTCAAGGTACTTTTTAAGATTTCCTCAAAAAACATCGATTTTAAATGTGTTAAGGAAAAAGGGCATGTTGAATTTTAGCACAAAGGAAAGAGGAGTCCTTGACAGTGCGTCTCAAACCGCGATATTTCGAGAGCACGGAAGCGCGTCAAAACACCAGCTTTTTTAGAGTTTTGTCTCGTTTACCCAAACGCTGCAATCCTGCGTAGGCTTTGGGCTCAAGACTAGAACCACCTAGAACCCCCAATACGAGACATTGGCCTGACCGAAAAAAAATCATCATCATCAATTTTGTTAATTGTCAGAGTCGTTTACTCACTGGAAATACGCAACTTTTTGAAGTTTCGTTTTTTTTCGGTTGTGCTTCATTTTAAAAATAACGAAGATGAAAAGTTACCATCAATCCCGCGAGTAAAAGAAAGTACTCCGACTAGTCTACGAAAAGTGCGCTCGCGCGGCGAATAGAATATCTCGCAAATTAATATATGCATAAAACTGACGAAATCCTTTCTTTTTTATGCTTAGGTGACGTCACCATCGATCCTATCCTGACTCGACAATGGAGAACCAAATTTGGCAATGTATAATTATTACGAGCGGCCGAGAAAGTTTGTGTGACGCAAAAATTGCGCGATAAACGAAGCCCTAGAAGAACGCCCACTGAAAATTGAAACCATGAATTTATTGAATATTTCACTAATGAAGTATCAGACTTTTTGTTTTTTGTAATTATTATAAATTCATAATTCTTAAATACTATTTTTTGAATGTCAAAGGACAATTAAAGTGAATTTAAGCTGATTGGGTGGATATTGGGCGGACGGGCGTTTTGCACGTGCCGAGATTGGAAATTAAATGAGAGTAAAAGACGGGGGCGTCTTAGTATGTAATATTAATTCATTATTCTTTTATTTTTATTTTTCGCGAATGAAAAATGAATTTTTGATTTTTGAATTAAGGAAATATAGTATAATATATTGTATTTGATTGTCAATGCCAAAAGATACTTACGAATAATCTGCTGTGTTGCTTCGCTATTTACCCCCGGATTGTTTTAGTAGGCACTTCGGTCACGTAAATAAAAACACGTGTATATGTTGAAGCCGACTGTGGACTGACCGCAATTGCAATTACATAAATTATTGTGGAAGGGAACGCTTGAGACGAATGTTTGGGAAATCAAAAAGACAACTTTTGTGATAATGTTGAGTTTTGTTTATATGGCTGTTTGTGTCGCACTGCTTGATTGACCAACTAGTGAAAAAATTATCAAAATCTACAGACGGAATCTTTTTTCATCTTTGTTTTATCTTTGGAACTAGGTTTGGAGCCATAAATTCAGGGGAAGAAGACAGGAAGCAAAGAAGAATAGTTAATAATAACTTAAACAAGGTGTATACCTTGTTTAGGATGTACCTTAAACAAGGTACATGCATATACCTTGTTTAAGGTAGGGATACCTTGTTCAAGGTATTTTTAAAGATTTCTTGAAAAAACGTTGGGTACCATTTTAAATTGTTTTGTATTTTTTGTGTAAAGCTCTTTCTACACCCTTTAAAAAGCCGATTTCGTTTCATGTAGACTAGACTTTAAGGTTGTTTTAAAATTGAAGATTGTGCTCAATTCCGGCTGTGGAATTTTCTAAAAATCACCATGGGAATTCAGTTTCTCGTGCTCTTTCCAATGGTATAGACGAGAGAGTGCCCTTTTTCCTAGTTTGGAAAATATTCCCACTACTTCCTAAATAGGAAGTATCAAACAATAGAAATTTGGAATTCTTACTTGAACAAGGTATACGCCTTATTTAAGGTATTACTCCTGACTGTTATATCGGATCGCCCAAAGTTACCTTCATGTTTTTATTTTATTTTCTTATCTCTGATCCTGTCATTCACTTTACTGACTGTTTGAGTTTCTGAGACTTAGTTTCTCATTTCTGACTGAGTTTTCATGCCTGTCAATCATTTGTCCATCAATGTCGACCAGTCTAATTTTCGCACCGAGTGGGATTCGAACCACCACCAAAGAAAGACCTTCAGATTCGAAGGCCAGCGCTCTATCCGTTGAGCCATTGCCGCACCGCAAATTCACGCAATTCATAACATACCGTGAGAAAGGGTAACTTGCATCAGTGGAGGCAAACATGCATAGCCCTCAAATGAATGACCTGTCTGGTCATTAAAATACAACTACGCAGCTCCGCTCGCAGCTCTACTCTACCATTTTTGTTTTGATTTAACTTTGTATTTTAATGACCAGCCAAGTCTTTCATTTGAGGGCTATGCATGTTAGCCTCCACTGATGCAAGTTACCCATTCTCACGGTATTATACCGAACTGGCAAAAGATGGGGGTAATGTTATTATAATATGGGTAAAAGTATCCCTTTTTTAAACCTGACTAAATAGCTGACTAAATACGAGCCGTTACTAGCAACCCTGCGGGGCCCAAGGCGCCTAGTATGCACCCGGCACAGTGATAGGGTGCGCACTCGTCGGGATTTTTTGCACGGAATGAGGGAGAATTTACAAAAATGAACTTCAATGCATTAGTACTTACCTTTAAATCATCCAAATCTATTCATTCTTTTTTTAAATCAATCAGGAATTATCAGGGAAACAAGTAAAAAAAACTGTATCCAGGTATCTATTTTCTTTCCAAAGATATTCATGTTTTTTGACGTCATGGTGAAAACGCGATTTAGCGCTGACCACGGCACCGGAAAATTCTCGACCCACATTGAAACAAATGGCTGTCGCTATTGAGCTGGTTCATCTTTTCAATCACGGTTTTTTTAGTAAACCCAGGGTAAGATTAAGCTACAATCTATCACAAAGTTCTTTATTTGAAAATCTACAGGCCGTCTGGAATTTCAAAAAAAAGAAGAAATTGTGATTTTTTAACAATATTGCGGATTTTTTCATTTAAAGCACCATACACCATCTAAAAGCTGAGGATTTCAGCTTTCCAGTGGTGAAATTTGTCTTTCGCTATCATTTCCAGCTCATTAGCGATAAGCTAAAGTTTAACAGTCATCGGGCCGATTTTCAGACCGCACCAGCAAAACTCCCCACACCCCGCCACACGGAAGACTAGATTTCATCCGCCATTTTTGGCGCGATTTTGGTGCTTCCGAAAATTATTTCTTGCTGGCGTGGTGTAAGGAGGCGATTCTTTGAAAAGGTGATTTTTTTGTGTTTTGAAAATGGAATAACTTTGGGAATACTTAACCAATTCTAATAAATGACCCCTCATTTTTCTCACAAAGGTAAGGACTTTCAAATAAAATTAGTTTGGTTTCTAAAAATTGAGGGGAAAATTTTGGCCTGTCCACCTCAACAGTGACAAGCCGTTACTAGCAACCCTGACCCTACCTAACTGTTAGTTAATCAATTCCAAACAACAAAACCCCCGGAAAGGTGACTATCAGCGATCCGTGGATAAGAAAATAAAATAAAAAAATGGAGGTAACTTTGGGCGATCCGATATAACTCTCTCCGAATACTGATGAACTTGGTCAGTTGTCATTTGGTGTGTGATTTTGTGAAGGTCGTGGCTTCTTCACAATGGCGAAAGACACATCTAGACAATATTTCGTACTTTTTAGTCTCTAGTTTGTAGTTTTTCTGACTTTTTGGAACTTTGTGAGTTATATTCTATGACTTATTCTATTTTTTCCCACCCATTTGAATGATTTTTCGAAAGATCGCCACTCCACACGACCCACGGCATGGCCCGACATGTTCGGGCCTGTTTGGACCATGCTCGGCAACAAAAAAGTATTATTGAATCGGCCCGAACATTTTGTTCGGACCATGTTCGGGCCATGTATTTAGGTAGTAGAATTTAATTTTAGTTAACTTTCCTGGTTTATCATCATCCATTGTTAAATATTTTCATTAGACAAATTCAAAGTTCCAAATACCAGTTTGATTCACAAAGTTGTATAACAGTACAAAAAACGATCCAGAAAAATTCTGCTTCGAATAGGAGAAGACCACGAGAAAAGGGAACGGGATAAAGAATAAAAAGAAAAGACCATATAATGTAAGATTCAAATCATTCTTTTTAATAATTTTCCTAACTTAATACACCGTTTAACAGTCTCGCCATCTCCACCGTAGAGGCGGTAGGTAAAAATGCTGACTTTAGTACTGTGGAAGGTTAGAGAAATGTAAACATTGCTATTTTTTTCTTTCCTTTAAAGAGAATGTTTTAGATATTTGAACATGATATTAATGACAATTTTATGTATCTCTCCTGAAAATTTCACAAAAATTCATCTAGAGGAAAAGAAGTTATGATTAAAAGGAGTTCTTTACCTACCATTTCTCTGCTGGGTTTTCTTATGAGAACTGGATGTTTACCTACCATTTTTTACGGGGGAGAGTGAAGTGCCAAAATCAAAACAATGGAAAATTGTTCATACGCGTGCGCAGTCGACACTGTTAAACGGTGTATTGGAAAATAGATGATTAACTTTTATATTTGAACAGTATTATTTGAATAAAGATGAAGATTTTTAAATTTGTTTGCTAAAATAAGGAATTTAAAATATAAATATCGGGTCGTGAAATTACACGTGCGATCGTAGCAAGTTCTCGAAAATCTGGCCCTAACATGGTCCGAAACTGCGCGGGCCCGCGCGGACCATTTTTAAAAAGTATTACTCAAGGGGCCCGAACATGTTCGGGCCATGCCGTGGGTTGTCACTCCACTGGTGGGATTCAAACCCACTAAAATTTAGTCAAGTTCCACTTTTCGTCACATTTTGGTCTAAAAGTTTTTCGAATGGTGTACATACAGTGTACATACAGTGAGTTGTCCTAAACAAGTGCGACATTGCAATCGGATTGCACTGAAAAGCGCTTCAAAACACCAGCTTTTTTCGAGTTTTATTACTAGTCTTGAGCCTTGAGTCTACTTGAGATTGCAGTAGTAATACGAGACATTTGGCTGACCGAAAAAAATTTTCATCATCAATTTTGTCAATCGACAATTGAATTGTCAGATCAGTGTTTTAGTCACTGGAAATACGCAACTTTCGGACGTTTAATTTTTTTCCGGTTACGTGCTTCATTTTAAAAATAACAAAAATGAAAAGTTACCATTGATTTGATCCCGCAAGTAAAAAGAGGTATTCCGACTAATCTACGCGCGCAGCAAATAGAATACAGAATTAATATATGCATAAAACTGACAAATTCCTTTCTTTTTTATTCTTAGGTGACGTAACCATCGATCCTGACTTGACAGTAAGAACAATTGAGAAGCAAATTTGGCAATGCGTGATTAAATATGAACGGCCGAGAAAATTTGTGTGACGCAAAATTGCGCGATACTGTACATTAAAAAGTGATTTTAAGATAATTGGGTAGACGGGCTTGCACGTCTTGAGTCATTATTTTTTGTTTACTTAACCCACATTGAGTCCCGTTCATGTTTTTTTTTTGTACCCTTGAAATTTTCATGTCAAAAGTCAGCAATGCGATAGGGCCAATACCCTAGGGGCCAAAAATAAGGGCCGCTTTAAGGTTAACACATGCGCGCACACATTTAGTTTGGCAAATTAAAGATGGTGGCATAAGATTTCTCGCCTGTCCGTTAGTTAGTTACCAGCTTTTCTCAAGATTGGCTCATTAGTTTTTTCTGATTTTTTGCACAAAGATGCATAACTATAAGCCCTCGAATGTGATGGAGCCTAATTTTCGAAGAGAAAAAAATTTTTGGGCAAATTTGGGTCAAATAACAGCTAAAAAACGGTTAATAGTGATTCTTATAGATAAAGATGCGTTTTTTGAGCTGAAAAATTCTTTTTTTACAAAAAACTGCTTGATCATCTTTTACCTACTTGCTTTCATGCAAAAAAGTCAGAAAAAAACAATGCTCAAATATTTCACAAAGTCCAAAAAATGCTTTTTTTAGTCTTTTTTTAGCTGAAATTTACCCCAAAATTTTTTTCCAAAAATTTGAGCTCTGTCACATTCAAGGGTTTATAGTTATGCATCTTTGTGCAAAAAATCATAAAGAATGAAAGAGCCAATCTTGAGAAAAGCTAATACCTAAGTAATTGATAATGTGCTTATAAAAAAATAAATCGAATTTGGCCAGTTTTTCTATAAAAACACGCCAAGCAACCAAAATTTCATGTCTAAACACACATACTCATTAAACGTAGGCCCTCATGAGCAAAAAAACATCTATCTCATAAAACAATTGAATAATTTGATTAAGAACATTGATGTATGCTTATTAATATTGATTCTTATAGATAAACATGCGTTTTTTGAGTCAACAAAATTTTTTTGCAAAAATCTGCTTGAGCCATCTTTTACCTATGATGGTGCCCTACTTTCATGCTAAAAATCATTTTAACGGTTTATTTTTTGTTCCCAAGCAGGTCCTCTTTCAAATGAAACAAAAAATTTTCAATTTCGACGATTTTTTAATTGCCGATGGCGTCATTGATGATGTCATTTTTTGAGCTATTTTCCTTTATAGCTTCTCAAATATTGATTTTCAGGTATATGTTATGATATTTTTTGGAATCCTTGAATAACTATCTTTCATTTGAGCCATATATGAGCTTTTAATTTTCACTTTCATTTTCAAGCCCCAGCAAAAGTGATGACGTCACATGGGGACCAGCAAAGTGGTCAAAATTTTTCTAACCACTCGTTTTTGTGATCTTATAGACCTAATTGATCATTTAAAAAAGTTTGCTTTTAACAAGTCTGTGCACACGAAGAACATTGTAACTCTCGCTAATTGTTTAATGGTCACGCTCACGTAGATATCAATTATATATGTGTTTATAAAATGCATAACCAGGTAGGTCCACAAAAGTATCACTTGTTTTATTCCAGCTTAACAAAGACATTAAAATATAAAAAAAATCAGATACCATACACCTCTTTATCTATCAAAAAAAGGTAACAATGGGCAATAGCCAGAGTTCTTCTGCAAAGACCAAGATTCTAAGTCCATATCAAGAAAAGATTATTGAAATCTATCAGGTGAGTTATGTTTATTTATGTTAAAAAACTGAATATTTGACTTTCCCGAAATTTCAAAATTCATTCACTAAAACTAGTGAGAAGTGTTTCTTTTGCTAACCAGAAAGTATTTATCCAATTATGTGATAAATTGTTGTTTTTTCATAAAACAAACAAATTTTCCTTTATGAATTAGTTCACTTTTAAATGTATTTTTAGTGACTAAAATGTATTTATCAATAATAAGACCCACTAAAAATCACTTCTTATTTAACATATCAAGAAAAGTTGGTCCAAAAATTGAAGCTTATCAACTAGACTCTGTAAAAAATGGTTGGATTTCTATCTAAAAGACTACAAAGAAATTGATAACACACGTTCTCTCTAATCTTAATTAGCCACAATATTTCACTCTTGCAATTAAAAGGAGGAATTTTTATAACTAATTTAGTTTTCACAGGAATTAATATTTTTTTCAGTTACCACAAGAAATTCTTGTATTTGAGTTTTTATTATACAGTGACTTAGATTGTCATAATTAGCCACCAAACTTAACAATAATGAAAACTAGAAAGTTCTTTTTGCATAGGAAAATTTGGTCTATTCTCTCCGGCCAATTTTTTGTTGAAGAGAGCCACAATTTTTCCCCTTTTTTATAGCCATTTTAAAAAGTGTAGTGGAAAATTACTAAAAATGTCCGTCCTGTGGAAAGTTATCAGATGATGTTTGTGTTTTTTGACCATTTTTCGAAGTAAATTTCTCCTAACTTTTACTTTATTTCAGTCAATATGTGATGTTGGAATTCTTAGCAAAGCAAAATTTCAGGTATTTTTAACTTAATATTTATTTGGTGTAACTGCAGTGGTGGTTATAATTCAATTTTAAAAGTCTTATTCCACCTACTTCTACCCTGGCCACTCACTTCATTTAAAATGTTTATGTTCTTTATTTTCAGGATCATTTTAAAGGACCAAGTGATACTGTTACAAAGAATTTATTTGATCGATTTTTCATTGATCTTTTAAACTCGGACAGCACAACATCCAACTTGTTTGTGGAACGTGTTCAATTCATTCTTGACTCAGGTTACTGTATACTCTTTTTAATAATAAAGAGAATCTTTTTTTGGCTCAGCAGCCAGCCTTTCATTAAATTAGCATACGTCTGTCCCTTATTATATAAGCAGCCCTCTGTCAATTCATTTTCATCTTGGAAGAAACAGCGCTTCTTGTTTTGCTTTAAAGACGGTGTGACATAGCATCAACAATCTTAGTTTGGGAAGAGTGCTTAATAAATGGCTAAGAATGTAATCTGCACCTCAAAATGTAGGTTTTTAGTAGTCTTGTGTTCTGAGTGAGGAACCAGTTGCATAATTTAGTTTTGATCATTTTATTTCCAAATAAGGCATGGATTTTAATTCAAGTTTTGGATTAATCTGATTTATTTAGTTCAAAGCACAGAAGATGAACATTACAGTTTCTGCATGGATATTCTTTCAGATGGCAATCAACCAATCAATAAAGAAGGTGAAAAATGTATTGATTTTCACAATTTATTTGTTAGTAAATTAATGGGCTTTTCCAGAAAACATTTGGATATGGGGTGGAGGATATAACATTTTTTGGGAATTTACCCCCGGACATTGTGGATTTTGACCCCCGGTCATCAGGTTTAATCCCCCGGACAAGCATTAGTTGACCTCCCGGACATTCAAAATTACCCTCAAACAGAGCAAAATTACCCCAAAATAGAGCAAAATTACCCCCCGGACAAGGCAAATTTTGGACACTATATTCTCAACGGACATTTTCTGGATGAGCCCAATACCGGTTGCGCCACAAAAAAATTTCTCCTTAAAGTGAATTTTCTCGAGGTCTAAAATTTTTAAAAGAAGCAACCCTTTTCAATTGAGAAGAAAAAAGATCAACAACTTTGCTGGGTCGTTTATTAAATTCGGTCTATATTCATGAAGCATTCAGTTTGTCAAAAGTTACAGACCTCAAGTAAATTTACTTTAAAGAGAGAAACCTTTTTGTAGTAACCCTGTAACTAAGATGTATAATTGAATTTTAAAGAATGTGTTGATTACTTGTGCAGCATAATTATTGAATTTTGCGCTTTGTAGGTACTCATGTATTTTTCAATCCGAATAACCAATATTCCTTATCTCTTTTGCGACCATCCCTTTTTTTCGATATGTAATTCAACGTTTTGGCGATATTTCTTCAGTTTGATTGACATTTTCTTTTAGAAAAGTACTTTGCAATTTCTATCGATAGTGCAATCGTTGCGTCAATTCTTCCAATATTGAAGTTGTCCCCAATAACTTTTAATGCTACTTTTTTGAAAATTTCTTCAATTTCTTTAATTAGTTTACAATTAAACTATTGAAAGAAATACGATGGTCTCTAATGACATAAAATTCTTCTCTTTTATTTAATTGTTCATCATCACCTACTTTAACAGAAAAGTGATTAAAATTTTGATCTTTGATCTTTTTTTTTCAATTACCGATAGAACTTGAAAGGATTATCAACGAGTGTCGAGAATTTGGGATGATGAACTTGGAGGATGATGAGAATGAAACAAAAGTTGAAGAGCAAGTATCAAATGATGATAGCTTGTCCAAAGCTATTCTTGAAACATGTGTAAGTGTTTTCTTTAACGCAATGGTCTTATTTAGGCCCGGCGGACGGCAAATTTTGACGGTAAAGGGTACAACTCGCCTGTCTAAAAATTCGGTTCGCCACCTCAAGTACATATTCACATTAATTAAAACACTGTGCTTGCTAAGAATTCGCCGGCCTAGTATCTCTAGAATTCACCTGAGTTGATTTTTCAATTGTCCGCCTAACAACAAAGCAAAACCTTTGTGAACACTCTGTCGCACAGTGATCCGGTGAGAGTTTTTAGCCAGTATGAACACGGTAAATAAGCTAAATGCTGATGTGGATTGGAATTTTTTTGTTTTTAACGGGTAGGTATTTAAAATCCTATTGCCCCTACAACTGGAAGATGGAGTTAAATTCCGAAATAGGGAGGGACTGGGACGCGATAATGCTTTTCAAAATGATTACTAACTGTATTATAAATTGATTTACTTATTTTATACATGAAAGTTTTGAGGATTAACTCAGGAAAAAATCAAAATCGACAAAAAAGTCCTTTGAATTTAAGGTAGTTGTACTTAAAGGTCGACCCATATTTTTTTCAGGAAAAAATTCCAGGCGATGATCTGAGAGAGAAATTTATAAAATGGTGCAAATTAAATTTCAACAAAATGTTCCTTGGCTTTCAAACATGGATTGTCTATAAATTCACGAACGTCATCACCATCACCAGAAGCGGAACAGAGGTAGGTTCCAATTTTATTTTGAAGTGTGAAGGATTTAGAGATTGATAAAAATGTTTGATACTATACTTGACTTAAGGGAACTTTTGGCGGGAACTAACTTTCGCGGTCGAAAAAAATTCAGAAATAATCGCATTTCGCGGCACTTAATTTTCGCTATTTTGCCCTAATTTAGACAAGTCTCTTTCATTTTCCAAGGGTTTTTTTGGATTTTTTTGATGAAAAATGGCAATTATTTTTATTTTTATTTATTTTTCTATTACAAAATCAAACATAGAATCATAAAATTTTATACCATTTTCATTTCGACGTTCAGATTTTGCCAGTACCGTTCGAGTGTAAATCAGAGAAGAGCAAAGTTCAACTGAATGGCACTTTGTTATGGTTTTTGTGTTCATTAATCCCTTCATGTTTTACGAGGATGGAAAACAAATACAAATTATCTGAAGATAGCGAACTCGATGACCAGGTAATAAAGTCCTTAGAAAAGGTGTACTAAGACGGGGTCGACTTTTTCAGATTTATGGTCCGATTTAGACTATGTTATAGTCTAAGACGAATCACTATCTAAGAAAAAAGCCCAAAGCCGAAGAAAATTCGCAAACAGGTTTTTTTGCCGAAAAGAGTTAACAGTCGGTAGAGTTGCCAGTCTTAGACTATACGATTTTGGCACAAAATACAAAAACAGCCCAAATCGTACGAATTCGAGTTTCCGTATGCGAGGCCAACTGTGTTCAGTATTCGAAAAAATCAAAACAAAAAAAAAGAGGCGGGAGAGAAAAGGATAAAAGATAAAAGATAAAAGAGGGATTCCAAGAAATATTATAGTTCTCTTTGGAGACCCTCTCCCTTTTATTCCCTTTATATATTCTTGGAACTACACTCTCTTTTCTTAGAAAACAAATTTTTATGAACAGTCTTTTTTTTAATAAGTTTGTAATTCCTTGCAACAAGGATATCTATCTAAACTTTCACGTTATAAATTTCTTAAAAAACATCAAATCTCATGTAAGTTTGTTTGTTTTTTTTTTGCCTGAGGATTATATCCTTATATTTACCCCTTTTATACCGGGTGACCCACGAAAAAGTTCGGACGTTTCTCGGCGTCTTGAGGCCGAACAAATGTCCCAAAGTGCTTGGAGTTTTATTATTTAGAAAGTAGATATCCTAACTTAAAATCCGAGCCATTACTTTTTAAATTTGACGCCCAAGTTCCCTAGTTATGAGCTTTTAAACTCAAAATTCACTTTTCGGAAAGTGTAAAAAACAGGTAAAAAAGGGGTATCAAATTAGGTATTTTTAGACGTTTTGATATACAGTTTTTGAGAAAATTCCTTGAAAGTGCCAATTTTGATAAAAACTAGTCTTGGTTTTAAACAAAAACTACTTTAAAAGTGTTTTTAATAATTATTATGTTATAAAACTCGTTAAATAAGTCAATTTATAAGAGATTTTCTAATTGATTGCATTAATTTAATACCTCTTTTTTACGTGTTTTTTACACTTTCCGAAAAGTGAATTTTGAGTTTAAAAGGTCATAAGTAGAGAACTAGTTGGTCAAATTTAAAAAGTGATAGCTCAAATTTTAAGTTAGGATATCTACTTTTTAAATACCAAAATTCCGAGCACTTTGGGACATTTGTTCGGCCTCAAGACGCCGAGAAAGGTCCGAACTTTTTCGTGGGTCACCCGGTATAAAATTCCATGTAAATAAAAAGCTATAGTATATTCTCCCCACTACCATTGCTCAAAGACAAAGGAAACGTATAAAAGTTATCGACAGTTTAAATACTTGCAATTTGTAACTTTCCTTTTTGATAAAAAAATATACAGTAGTGGATGAAAAATCTTATGTATGATAACTCCAGAAGACTGGTGTAAATTTTTCCAGGTCATAATCTCAAATTATATCAGGACGTCAAGTGAAAAATTGCAAGTCATGATAACATATTTCAGTAACAGTCTCAATTTATACCAGGGCATTGGTAAAATATTCCAAGTTATAATCTCAAATTGTACCAGGACGTCAAGCAGTCAGGCACATCCTGGCAAATGAACGGGGTGAGCATTTGCATGGGGTATTCGTCACCCAGTAGTGTAAATGAGATAGGACGTCTCAGGCTAAAAGCGTGAAAATGAATAAAAATGAACTTCAAACTGAAAAAGGGAAAAAAGGAAGAAAACTGGGAACTTTATTTTTTCGTTAAAAGTTTCTTCGATCTTCGAAGACAAAATTGACCCATGGAAAAAAAAATTCATCTATGCAGTTCTTTGAAATGAAGCAAAATATTTCCGACCCGGTTCAATTAAACTGGGTATTCGGCGCTATTACGTCACTTTCGTTTTCGACCCAGTTCATTTGCCAATGGTCGCAAGTGAAAAATACCCCTTTCATTTGCCAGGATGTGCCTGACTGTCAAGTGAAATATTCCAAGTCATAATCTCAAATTGTACCAGAACGCCAGAACGTCAAGTGAAATAAGTTATAATCTCAAATTAAACCAGGACGTGAAGTGAAATATTGCAAGTCATAATCTCAAATTGTACCAGGACGTGAAGTGAAATATTGCAAGTCATAATCTCAAATTGTACCAGAACGTCAAGTGAAATATTCCAAGTTGTAATCCCAAATTAAACCGCGACGTGAAGTGAAATATTCCAAGAAATAATCTCTAATTGTACCAGAACTTCAAGTGAAATGTTCCAAGTTATAATCCCAAATTGTACCAGAACGCCAGAACGTCAAGTGAAATAACTTGTATATAATCTCAAATTAAACCAGGGCGTGAAGTGAAATATTCCAAGTTATAATCCCAAATTAAACCAGGACGTGAAGTGAAATATTGCAAGTTATAATCTCAAATTATACCAGGACGTCGTGAAACATTGCAAGTCTTAATCTCAATAATAAACCAGGATGCTGTGCCGAATATTTCATTTCTGTATTGTGCTCTCTGCAAATTACTGCCATATTTTCCCATCCATCCAATTTCTGAATTTCTGATTCTTACCTAGAAAATTTAGAATAATAATCTGATAATTTTTACAGGTACGACTAGGTAACTGAACTTCTCGACAATTCAAATCAAAATGAGAAAATGTGAAAGTTTTCGAACAAGAAGTATGTTAAAAGCAGTCTTGTAAAGTCCACAATTGACAATAAGTACTTTGTTTGACATTTTTCAAAGTTGTCAAAGAACTGCTAACACCAGATGAAAATAACTTTTTAAGAGTGGAGATATGAGGGTATTCACATATCTAATGAAACACTGCCTGTGATTCATAGGATTCATAAGAAATATACAAACTGACTTACCTACTTAGTTTCTCTGTGTCTTTTTGCTGTATGTAGACTTGTTGAAAAATCATTTTAAAACAGCTTCTACAGAAGCATACTTAAGGAATAAGTACTCCCTTTAACTAAGTTATCTTGTAGTCTCAATAAAACAAATGAACCAAGAAGAAAAAATCCATAATGAGCTGGATTTTCATAAAAAAACCATAGATCCATCTTGTCCTTGGGAATTCCTTGTCCTTGTGTCTCTTCCCAGTGACCAGCGTGTTTTTGATCGTTTGAACCAAGCTCGGCCTTTAAACTTAGGCGGTTTTCACCACGGAGCGACTAACCAGTCTCACTGGTTAGTCCAAGCAAAACCGCAAAATCTTTTTTATGCCAAAGAGTTATCGTCCGTTTCTTCGAAACTCTCCCGCCGATTTTTTTCCGTATACCCCCATAACGCCATACCGCCATTTTTTCCCGCCTTTTCTATCACTGTAACGGACGATAACATCGTCTAGGTCCGATTAAGCGTCTGATTTGAAGTCCGATTTAGGGTCCGTGGTCTAAGGTCTTGGTCTACTATTTTCAGTTAGTATACACCTTGAAAACTGTTAAACTCTATTCTAAAACTGATAAAAACGATCCTTTGAACAGATGATTCAATGAACCAAACATGGAGTGTCTAAAACTTTAATTGTTTCAAACTAAATCCTTTCGGTAAGCCAGTTAAAAAAATAGTACATTCAGGTCCATTCATTACATTATGTAAGGTATTAAAAGTTGAAAGATGTTAAATAGGCACACCAGACTGATAGAAACCTAAACATATCTAAATTCACATATATATTGAACTTTGGTGTTTTTCTTCCAAAATGGCCACCCCGACAAGTGCTCCTAGTTTACTATAAGAAATATAAACATACAACTCACACATGAAAAGCAGTAGGGAAATAAAAAACTTTGGTATTTATTTTTAGGCGGAGGAAAATGCAAAATACACGTGGAATTTACTTTACGACAGCAATCAACATGGTCTGAGTCTAAACAGGTATGTTTTTGAATTATACGTCACTAATTTCTCGAGCATCTTTCGAACTGAAACTGCGATTAATACGCTATTGTTAGGAAATTCGTCCAACAATCTTCTATCAGGATGTAGTATACCTTCCGTTTACATTTACAAAATTTTAGATCTTCGATTCACGAAAAAGTCCACGTGGAAATTAATCCAATTAGGGTACTTATATAGAAATTCAAAGCATAACACTGTTTTCAATTGAAGAATTATGGTATGTGGAGGAGGGGCAAGCTTGAAGTCATTATATAGTGGTTATTTGTTTTAAGGTAACCAAATGTATGAGAAAGTTACACTTACAATTTAATTTCGATTTCCTCATGATTTATAGGTTTAAGCATAAAGTGATGAGCTACAAAAGTCCGACTGTTTCGATTATAACATTTTCTGGTGGTGTACAAGTTGTGTTGACCCTGGATCAGCCTTGGAAGTAAGGAGCCTTGGAGTCTAACTTCCTTTTTTTGCCCTTTGAAAATTTTAGAAGACATTGATTTTTGTGAAAAGGGCCAAAAGCCTCGAAAGTTTCTATTCACGAAAGTAGATGAGGAAATTCTCCGTAAAGCAGGTATAATAAGGGGAAAAACACTTTTTTGCACTAATTTTGTCAACTTTAGAAAATATTCAACTTTAATTTATCTTGCCCTTTACTTTTGTTCAAATCGATCAAAAGAGTTGAAACTTTGAATAATTATTTTCATAAATTACGACACGAAACACGACGGACTTTTCTTTTGACGGTAATAAGATATTTTCAAGGGGGGGGGGGTTAATAGGTACCTGAGAGTCAACGCTGTGAGAGTACATTCTCTGTCTAAATCTTCGCCTGAAGATTTACTCATAACCCATGCCATGATCACTCATAAATTAACCAAATTTTGCATTAACCAATGAAATGATGTATAGATTCATTTTTCTATTGTATAATTTGCACGAGGTCTACAAAACATATTCCAGGCAAATGAGATGTAGAGAAAATAAAGGAGTTTTTATTGTTATTATTCGTGTTAATGAATATCATTCCAATCTTTTTAAGTGATTCACCGACGAAGTTTGGTGGACCATATTGTATGTTGATTGAAATTTCACCACATGTCAAAATTATTGAAGGTATGATCCATTTCTCTCGCGGTTAATCCCATTATAATAGTTTATTCATATAATCATATAATGTTATGAAAATTACCTGAATTTTATCTCCGTTCCCAGAGCAATTTTTTAAGAGCAAAAATAAACATCAAAACTAACTTTAAAAATTATTTATGATATCTTTTTCAGCTAACGCGAGTATGGTTTATTTGAAAGAATTAGGACGTGCAGTGCCGACGGGATTACTTATAGGGAGCGATTCTCGAGCCAAAATCAGCATCGATAAAGATTTATCTACAGCACAAATCAATTATAAACATTTGATTGATGAAAGCGTTGATCGTATGGAGGTATAAAGTTTGTTTTTATTACTGGTTCAGTTTCTACGTTTAAGGCGAGGTTAATTTAATTTGTTGTTTTACGGGCCAAGCTACCCAAAAAAGTGGGTCGGTCGGCCGGCGAAAAAGTAGAATTTCACTATAAAATCTCCTAAAAAGGCAGCATAAACTACAGTATTACATCTTGACAAAAATGCGAAAAAAACTTGGAAAAACTACCAACATTTTGAAAATTTGGGAGTCTTTAAAGTAACGAAAATAAAAATGCACTACCAAAATCAATTTTATCTTGATTTTGATTTTTAATTTTCAGGGTCGGCTGGGCCCGTAAAGCAACTAATCAATTGATCTCGCGTTACGAATTTGTTGCAAGAATCAGCAAGAAACTAAAAACACCAGCCACCCCTCTGCATGCTGATGTTTTGGTCCTTATTACTAAGGTTTGAATATTTTTTTAAAACCTACCTAAAGGTCTTTATAGATTAACCCCCGTCCGTTCGTTTGTTATAAGCACATGACAAATTATTGTTTACCAGCTTTCAGATTAGCTTTAACGTGACAAGTCAGATTTTGAGGGATTTAGAGTTTTTCTGTTTTAACGAGTTCAATTTCATGTTCAATTTGAACTTGTTTTTCTCTTTTTGTTAGGTATGGGGTTGTGGAGGTGTAGTTGCCATCAAGTCACAAGCTGAACAAAAGAAATGGGAAAGCCGAGAAATCGAAAAACGAAAAAAGGTTTGCAAATCTTTTTGATTAAAATTGTTAGTTGATCAACCGTTAGTTAATTTATGTCTTTGAGAAAACATTGACACATGATTTTGTTGTTATACTGTAACCTAGATCTGCGGCCTTTATCGAAAAGTGAAGCAAGTTTTGGTAGGATTTCCTACCAAAGAAATTACGTGACAACACTGGACAACAAGCAATTTCACTGGTTTGAGAGATGCGAAATAGCGTTTGCCGCCTACTTTTTTTGATCTCGCGCTCCGGAAACAATTAAGATGCTAGATCCTATCCATCGGCACGAAATTTAAGAAACCAAATCTTTGCTTCACTTTTTTTTGCTGGAGAAAGCTTAAAGTTGCCTATCTAGCTCTTCGGGCTTTACAGATATCTGTGGTTATATCTCAAGCTGGTCACTTAATGTGTTGCATTAATTTCCATAGCATCAGGGTACACTTTTTAGGTTTTTTAATTTATAGAAGTAAAGACCAGTATTTTTATAATAGCTGCCATTTTTTGTCTAATCTTATTTTTCAATTTTAGGTGAAACTACCAGGTCAGTGGGACCAAGATAAGACAATCCTAGAAATGGGTGGTGTGACAGTAAACCACAGCCAGCGTGGTGATATGTAAGTGATTNATTTGTCACAAGTGTAAAGGTTAGAGGTATCCTTTCTGTCGTTTATGTATGTTTATTTACTTTTTCTGCTTAATTAATTTTTTTTCGAAATTCCACAAAAAAAATATGTGGAATTTATCCAAATCAAATCCAGCTAAAATCTAAACAGGGGCTGCGGCACCCGGGGGCCAACCGGGCCTTGGCCCGACCACATTTTTTCAAAGTAAAAAGAAAATTTACTAATCAAGCCAAATTTTGTTTAATAACGTTAAAGCAGACCTGTTTTAGGCAATCTTGAAGGGTTAAAATTCAAAAAATTGGCCCGTCGGCGCCAACCATGGCGGTGCCTCCTTTGTCAGTTTATCATGGCCCCATCACTTTCAAAGTGGAGCCGTAGCCCCTGCTAAAAAAACAATATTTTAAATAACAATAATTTAAACAATAGAAAAAACCATCAGAACGACCTGCACACATAAGTTGAGGTTGGCTGACTAAGACGACCATGATCCAAAATGTAAAATCCAGGATATTCAACAAGCCGCTCCTGCAAGATGAAAAGTGAAAAAGGTCTGATTGAAAGAATAAAAGACTGAGAAAATGTCGGTTTTCTATATTAAAAAAAAACACCTCTAAAACATGCAAGGCCAGGAGCACTCACAGAAACATTGATTGCTTAAAATTAACATTGTACTATTTCATACTAAAAAACCTTTGAATGCAAAATCATAACAAACCTGTAGTTTGCATGCAGCCCTTCAACAGTTGATAGCAGGTACAGTTCCTTTTTTCTTTTTTTTGCAAGCCAGGTGTAGGTCCTCTGTTTTCCCACTTTTCAAAATGTATCTGTCAGCCACTAAAATGATAAAAAGTTATAATTTGGTCACAAGTGAACCTTGTGACTCTAGTACTGAGACACTAAAATAAAAATTAAGTAATTTTCAAAAGGAATCCAGGACAAATAATGAAATAACTAGAGTCTTTGTCACCATCCAAACATTCAATATGTGTGTTTCACAGCTGAAAAAGCCACTCAAGAAGTTTTGATGTTGAGCCCAGAAAAATTATTCAAAATTTCTGTTTATATCAAGCTAGTCATCAAACTAAAATTATCGAGACCAGACTTGTAGCTATAGTCATTTCAATGTCATTGACAACAACTGAATACATATCATGGGATTTTTATTGTCATAAAAAGGCCATTTTATTTCAGACAGACCTAATTTTCAGACAGACCTAATTCTCAGACTTTACCTAACCTGATTAGATAACATATATGCACATTTTTTGAGTTAATATGGTAATCATCTAAGTTACCTGAGCTGCAAGTTTAAACGTTCATCATATTTAGT
The DNA here is from genome assembly GCF_902728285.1 of Clytia hemisphaerica. Classification (NCBI taxonomy): domain Eukaryota; kingdom Metazoa; phylum Cnidaria; class Hydrozoa; order Leptothecata; family Clytiidae; genus Clytia; species Clytia hemisphaerica. The sequence goes on from NW_027103359.1 coordinate 1,192,387, forward strand.
TGATGTGCTCTCTCTGGTTCTCTTGCTAATTTGATCATGTATAAAGCCCTGGGATTTTAGTATTCTCGAACTCCCAGAGTTGTACCAAATGGTTCAGAATGGTTCCAACTGATTGAGTGTTTGTCCAGCTAAAAGGAAAGGAATTAAACCGTATAATTTCAATCATTTTTTTTGAATTTCAACACCTGGTAGTGATAAATATTTCAAACAAATCATCATTAATATCATTTAAAGGTATTTCCTCCGGAAATAATAGACAAACCATTGACTTACAAAATTTTTGTTGCTACTATTTTCATGAGAGTTTTCAAAATTGTTTTGTCCTCACAAATGAAATAAATACCGTGAGATTGGGTAACTTGCATCAGTGGAGGCTAACATGCATAGCCCTCAAATGAAAGACCTGCCTGGTCATTAAAATACAAAGTTAAATCAAAACAAAAATGGTAGAGTAGAGTTGCGTAGTTGTATTTTGATGACCAGCCAGGTCTTTTATTTGAGGGCTATGCATGTTTGCCTCCACTGATGCAAGTTACCCAATCTCACGGTAGAGCTTATTTCTATCCAAAGCACATAGATTAATAGACCTTTTTTCAAAGAGGATGTCCTGTTGAATAATTATGTAGTCCAGCCATAAAAACAATGATAGAGCCATGCATAATTACTGTATCATGCATATTGTAATAATTATGCATGTTTTTATCATTGTTTTTCTGCTGGACTACATAATTATTCAACAGTGTGGCCTCTTTGAAAAAAGGTCTATGCTGAAGAAATGGACTTTTATCTTCCTTATTCTTTGAGTTTATAAAATGAACGGTTTGTAGAAGGTCCATCAGATACCAAACACCTGACTTTCAAACTCAAATATTCCAACACTTCAACAGCTCCCAGACAACAGGAAATAACTCATCACTTGAAGCAGATGGCAGTAGGGAAAAAACAAAAACAAAAGTAATCCAGTGTAGATACCTCGTACAATAAAAGCTAAAACATGCGAGGCTGATTATCTTGCTTGTTGGCCCTCCTCATCACATTGCCTTTCCAACCTATTGATTTCCTCATTTATTTCACCCAATTCAATAAAACCAATCAATAACAAATATAAAGTCTTCAGCATCAATAATTAGACAAAGCCACGGTCTCTTTTCTGAAATTTTCTCTCCATCAACACAATCTGCGAAACCACTGGTATCAATATCTGATGTTCAGATGTTGTTGTTGTTTTATAACACACTGTATTGATTTATGCCTAACTTTCTCTTTTTTCCTACTTTCAGCTTGGGTGCCTCTGGGTGCCTTTCAATGCTGATTCAAACTTCGTACAAACAACTCTACACTTTTCACAGATTTTCTCAGGATGAACATCAACGCAGTATCATTTAGTAATATCAACTCCCAAAGCATTGAATTGAAAGCATCTTTAAAAGAAGTTGTCTCTTTAAGTTTTCTACAGTCCGCACCACAGTCCACATTTTTCTACGCACCGGCCGCATAATAATCCCGGGGGGGGGGTACTTAGGCAAATGGGGGGTACGGTATGTGCCGCCCTTAAGGGTACCTTTTTTGGACTTCCAAAGTCCCGCTAAGGGTCGGAAAAATCAAAAAATCAAATTTCAGTCCCACTAAGGGTCGGAAAAATAGGAAAATTTCAACTTTTTACCCCCTGAAAGATCGAAATGTGGTCAAAATTGGTCAAATTAGTCCCGCTAAGGGTCGTAAAATTCACAAAATTTTCCTTGGTTTTCTCTTTTTTAGTCCCGGTAAGGGTCCAAAGTTCGAAAGTCGGGCGGCACCCCCCCGTCAGCTCGCAACCCTAGTACCCCCCCCGGGATAATAATCTACTACACTACTTTACTACAGGCAGCTAGCTGTTTGTTCGATGAAATTCAAATTCTTCTTCCGTGTCTCTTCCTTCAGTAATAAAAAAAACAAATCAAGAAGGAAAATTTTTGAAATTAACCGCCAACTTTTAGCTGATCACGTAAACAAAGTGAAAGACAACAAGAACTGCAAGAACTACCTAGTCGATGGTTGAGTACATGAAATTGAAAAATGGGCTGAACTCAAAGAGCCAGACCACAGTGAAAAGAGCAGGACCCTCCCGGCGCTCCGGAAATCTCCGGTGTTTTCCGGTGCAGCTAAAAAAACGCCATTTTTCACACCGGAAAATTCCGGTGCTCTTCCGGTGCTTCCGGTGCAAGGGATTTTCGCACGCTCTAAAAAGCCGTTTAGACAGGGTCACGAAAAAAAAATGTGATTAGCCAGTACCAACCGAACTTTTTATTTGATCACTGAGCAATAAAAGGTATGATCGTCAGATACAGGGCTATCCAGCGATAGAGTTAGTCGGGAATAATACGATATGGCAGACTTTGCTCAATTATAAAAAATTATCACGTGCATCACACATGGGCAGTTGGGAACATCGTCGATAAATAAAGAACAAAGAAGTACGCATCTGATCTTTATATGATCTTATTTAAATTATACCCTTTAAAGTAAATAATAGTTCAAGTTCAATAATGTTTTTACTTTCTTTTTATTCAGGAAAAATGGATCAACCGAAGCAGAGACGATTTGTCAATATCACAATCATTACGGTGCTTTCACTAAAAACTCAAGATGTGTCTGAGAGCATTAGACAGCGTAAGTTACATTGTTGTATGTATGAAACAATTATCTCATCTAGATCTATGTTGAAATCTAGATCAATTTTTGTGCTTCCCATCAATTAGTGTGCGTTACTTGTTACCGTAACTTCGGCAGTTTATCCACAGACTGAGCGCGGTCACTTTGTCTAGTTTCAAAGCTAAAAAAATCTACCGTACACGGAATCATAGTCCATAACTTTAATTTTCATTCTTTTTTAGAGTGCGCCACAATGTTACCGATTGTTACCATTATGGGCTTTAGGGAGAGCGTGTTTCTCGAGAGTTGTGAGAGAAAATAAGGACGCACCTTTTTTATTTAAATTAACAATTTATAAAATAATATACGTTACGAAATACATACAACATTAAAAAAAGTGGCCAAAAATAAAAATGAGGCCATTGATCATTACAATCAAATTAATAGAATATAGACTGTAACTTCGTTGGTCTTTATGTTCTTTCTGGGCGTTGTTTTCATTCTCTCGCGCACATACACCACTGTTTCAGTGCCGCCCCGGTGGAGCTTTTTCCTTCAGTGTGGATGAAAATTTTTATCTAATCGTAGTGTCCCGATTGGGATAGACAATATATATTCCAGCTCTAAGTTTATAGAGAGAATGGTTGCAGTGCAATCTTTCCACCACACTGAGGGTAAAGTCATTCGGTTCTTTTAAAGTGGTTTAAAATTTCAGGTTATTTTTTCCACCGGACAGACGATTTTTGGCTAAGTTTTCCAGTGGAACGAGGGCCCACCGGATCTCTGACACGAGGGTATTCTCCAGAGGGTTTCCCAGCATCTCTGCCCTCGCCAATGGATGTGTGTCATTATGATATTACGACGTTGGAAAATGTGGAAAATACACGTCTCACCTGGATATGATGATCGCAATTGCGTTCCCATAAAAATGAAAACTGAAATGAAAAAGAAGAAGAAGAAACAACAAGAGAAGAAGTAATTCATCCAATCTTGACCGCTGGAGAATTAAAAATAAGTATGGAGTGGCAGGATCGGGATTATTAAACACCGTTATCTCACAATGCCCGTATTCTAAGTTTCGTATGTTCCGTATTTGAAAATCGAAAGTATGACCGTGCGGATAAACTCTTTCGCCACAGCCTTAACAATTCTTACTTTCCAAATCAAAATATAAAGACAATAAAGAAGGATTACCTGGTATATCTTATTGAATTTGATTCATCTTCTTAATACTGATTCTAAACAAAAAGAATGATGTTAATTGATTGTAAAACCATTGCAAAATCTCAAATTTTCTAATTTTCCACCCCGTGCAAATGCACAGAGTTCCAAAAACCCAGTGTATTTGCACCGGGTTTTTGCGCTACTTTCGATTTCGACCCGTTGCAAATGCAACGTAGCGGACCCCGTGCAAATGCAAGAATTTCTGTGACTGTCATTTAATTTGTACTAGTAATAACATGGTTTAGAGTTTGTTTACATCAGGGCGATTACAAAAAAGCGGGGCTATTACGAATTGATCGCCCCGCTCGTCCTTTACAAATCTAAGCTAAATGTAATCAACCATATAATTAATCCAATTTATCACATTTATCACCAAGAATCTGATTTCTCTTCTAAAAAAAATCTGCTATGTATTTTGGTTTAAGAATTTGGATAATTCGCGCGTGCCGTAGTTACTTTTTAAATGATTAGCGCAGGGAACGCTATCGCATTTATATCGCGGAAATCATGCACCGGAAGCACCGTAACGTTCCGGTGCAGCTGGATTCGGAAAAATCTTGCACCGGAAGCACCAGAAGTGCACTGGAACGTTCCGGTGTTCCGGTGCACGAAAAAAACGGCACTTTTTGCACCGGAGGTTTCCGGAGCGCCGGGAGGGTCCTAAAAGAGCCAGACCACACTAGAAACTTCAGATATACATACCTCAAGGCATCCTCTACCAAGGAAAATTGTTCCCAATTTGAAAAAAATTGTCCATCTTTTCGATTTCGAGCGATTTCCATCAGTAGGTGCTGTTAGCTACTCAACAAGACAGGCTATCTTTCTTCGATGATAATTTCACTGTCTCCTTAGTCAAAACGTAAACAAATCATTTGATTGGTTGAAATAAATATATCCAAAAGCATTTGAGATGTTTTAAACAATGTAGTACTTGCTGTAGACGTTGTTTTAGTCATAACTCCAATAGACATAACAAAAATAACAGCAGAAAAATCACCGCTTCGACCCGCCATGTTTGCTTCCTTCTCGATTGGCGGCATAACTCAGCTCGAGTCAAAGGCGATTTTTCTTTGTTGCAAAACAAAGGAAATTGAATAGAAAACAAGAGTCGCTCGGCTTTAAAGCAGTTGCGTGCAACCTCCTCTATTTTCTATCTCTTTGCTTCGATCGGGTTGATATATCTTTTCGTAAATTTTGACCATAAGAACTTCATCAAAAATATTTTTTTCTATCAAATACTATAATTTTTTTTTCTTTAAACGATAAAAGAGGTTCCCCCAGCGGTAACTCTGATCACGGTATCACGCAATTTTTTGTTTTCAATCACGATCAGGTAGAATAGTAAAAATATTGGGGAGTTTCTAAACGTCGACCAGAAATGACGACCACGACCGGCGACCGATATATTTGGGTTATCGAGTTTATCTTCTTTTTATCCCAGTTTTTTTATCTTCCCTGATCTTCCCAGGAGTTTCTAAAAGTCGACCAGAAATGACGACCACGACCAGCGACCAGATAAATTTGGGTTATCGAGTTTTTTCTCTTTCTCCAACGTAGAGTGTCTCTCCTAATCATTTGAATATATTTAATATTGAAGAGTAAGATCACCCCTGTCTCATCTAATTAAAACCACGTGCCAGATACGTAAAACAACCATTTCGACGCTCTTGGAGCTTGATTATGGTATCAATTTCTATCCTTTTGTATTATCAGTATCACAATAATTAGTGGCACAAAATCTTTTGAAAATGGTTTGAGAAGCTTTGCATTTCATCATCAGATTGTTATTTCTGTCGAAATTAGTCATTTTTTAGTACTCTAGGGACTGAGTTAGGTCCCGTATGCGCTTCGGCGTATAGTCATTTTTTCTTTTGATCATGAAAGTATAGTCCTTGAAGAGTCAGAAAACGTGTGTGGCGTTATTTGGTCTGAAAATTTCGTTATCAAGAGATACGAAGTACTTACGTTTTCTAAGTTTTGAAAACGAAAGTACTTCATAGCTCGAAATAGAAAAATTGGTGGTTTTGACCTTTTTCTTAATCAGCATAAAGTTTCTGATCGATTGGTATATAATATGCAGGGTCTTAAGCTCAAAAAATATTTTTCTTAGGCTAGCAGAGCCTAAGAGCCCAATTGACGAAAGAAAATTTTGAATCCGCCATTATGGATTTCGAAATTCATGTAGAAAAAAAACTTTTCCTGAATTTTATTATTTGAACGGTAGACAAGACCCTCCGAAAATTTCAAGTAAATTAAGTAAGCCAATCAAATGTTACAGCCACGCAAATCTGGAACCAAAAGTAGTCATTTCAAAAAATCGAAATCGAAAGTGCTTCATATCTCCAGATAACGAAATTTTCAGACCATGATTTTGACCCTTTTCTTGATCAGCATAAAATTTGTGATCGATTGGTATATAATATGTCTATGTTTAAAGTCAAAAGAAAATTTTTTTCAAGCAAGAGGGCTAAAAAGGGTTGAAATCTAAAATCCGCCATTATGGAAATTTGAGCCTGATCCAAATAACGCCACACATGTTTTCTGACTCTTCAAGGGCTATACTTTCATGATCAAAAGAAAAAATGACTATACGCCGATGCGCATACGTGACCTAACTCAGCCCCTAGAGTATAGCATAAAGACAATAGAATAATTGATTAGATTCATATCTCTAATTTTTTCCTACTGACAAGTTCTATCTATTCATTCTAAAGGCATCTCATTCAGCATGATTAAAATATTTGGTTTAACAAAGCTTACAAAGATCATACTTAATGACCTTGTCAATATTTTTGTCAAATATTGTCACTCTGTCAAGAAAATGACTGGTACTTCAAAGGTCACTTTTTAGTATTCTGAGGACTTGATTTGAATATTCTCTACGGTGGAGGGAGCAGATAAACTCGATTATCCAAATTTATCTGGTCGCCGGTTGGTCGGTCGCCGGTTGGTCGGTCGTCGGTTGGTCGGTCGTCGGTTGGTCGGTCGCCGGTCGGTCGGTCGCTCGTCGTGGTCGCCATTTCTGGTCGATGTTTAGAAACTCCCAAAAATATTGGCTAATTAAACATCCCTTTGAAAAAGTCCAGCACGAATCACGGCTCAAAAAAATCACGAAGGAAGAATATCCAAATCACGTAATCACGCTAGAAAAAAAAGCAATTTCGTGTAATTTTCGAGAAAATAGGAGACAAAACCATCTAATTTTGATAAAAGTTGTATGAAAATACGGAGCTAAATCATGTATTTTTGGATGAAAATAAAGAGCTTTTTTATACGAAATCATGTAATTTTGGATGAAACTAGGGAGTTCTTTAATGCGAAATCATGTATTTCCCGTGAAAATAAGGTTCCTTTCAAAGACCCAGTGTATGTTTTTAATGAAATAAGGCAGCTTTTTTGATCTGAAATCGTGTGATTTTCGTGAAAATAAGGTTATTTTCGGAGACAAAATCATATAATTTTTGATGAAAATAGGGAGCTTTCTTTGTCTGAAATCGTGTAATTTCAGTAAAAATAAGGTCGTTTTCAGAGACAATCATCTAATTTTGGGTGAAAATCAAATGAAAATAGGGCGCTTTTTTATATAAAATCGTGTAATTTTGGATGAAAAAAGGGAGCTCTTTTTATGCGAAAAGGGTCCTTTGAAAGACCTGATCGTGCATTTTTTTAATGAAATAAGGTAGCTTT